>NC_133103.1:51487763-51705724 GCF_022965805.1 Primulina eburnea | reverse complement strand
GATAAGGTTTCATCAATGGCTTAGCATTCGGTCTCTGTGACGAGTATTCGGAGTGTCTTGAAGTGGTTCAAGAAGCTCTCGCGATGCATCCCCAATAATGAAGGCTCGTGCTTTGGCACTCTCTGTCACTGTTTATCCTGCCTAGACAGGCCGGAACTCAAGATGTTTAAGGATTCTCGCTGCAGATTTGGATAAAATTTCTTTCGTATCAAATTATAAGCTTTTTTGTTGTATGAGCAATATATATCCTTTTTATTAGGCTTGGGGATACAGTGATATGAGATACTTGACACTTGATGATTATATTCTCGCTTGGGATATGTCAAGGTATTTTATAATTTTGATTGAGTGATGTACTTTGGCTTGTATTTTCCAACAAAACTTAATCCAGTTATACATAAACCAAGAAAGCTGTCTAAACTCTGTATGTGGAAAAAAAAAATACTCAATCCTCCTAAGATTGCCTCCACGAACCAAATTGTCAAAAAAAAGTACTAAGAAGATCTAAAAAGACAAAATTCAGAAATAGAAACATTTTCTATGGTCAGTGTGCTCCCCGAATTGATGGGATGGAAGAAACTCATTTAAGAGAATGAACCTCGAGAGTGGGTGGCACCGATACCCGTCTACCGTGCTTGACAGGCTTGTATGAAATTGAAACTCAGCAAGATAATGTCCAATCATTTCAGGCTTGATTTCGACTGGGTTGAAGGTCTTGCCATTGTACACTCCAAGGACACTTCCATCATCTCGGGGACATATCATGTTACGACGCAGGTGGTTCTAACCAAGGTGGGCTTCTCGCCTTGTGGGGCCTCTTGTTTTCTGATATGAAGTATTATGTAGATGAGCTTATAAAAATTAAACAAAAGATAATGGAAAAACATGAACTGGTATAGACACTCGCAATTACTTGCACCACAATGGGAAATTTTATATTAGTGGTCCAATAGGCTGGCAAAAATCAGAAAATTCCCACCCTTCCGACTTCCCGACGCCCCTCCACGGCCCGACCCGAAATTTTCCGACCCGCTCAGAATCGGGAAGGATCGGGAACATAGGATATACCCGACGGGATTCCCGACCCGACCCGAATATATTAACAATTTTTTATTAAATTTTAAAAATAGGATTGTTAAAAAGCAATTTTTTCCCAAGACGAAGGATACACTTTCAAAAACAATTTTTTCCAAGACAATTATGCTTTATACTTCATCTCAAGGATTTAAAAATATGTATTCTAATTCAGAATATATTGTCCAGACTTGCAAAAATTTTAATATTTAATATTTTGAATAAAAATTGCTTGTCTTTGTTCAAATTTTTTGTTTAATTTATAATATTTATGTACATACTACACACTATGTCATGATGTTCAAAATTTTGTTTAAAAATATTTATATATCGGTATTTTGTCTCCCTCCTTCCCGACCCGATCCCGAACATTCGGCCGAACATTCGGGTCCCGAATTTGTCGGGTACGTGGATCGGGAATCTTTTTTAATTCCAATTCTTATCGGGACGGGGATCGGGTTAGGGGTTCCGGGACGGGTCCCTACCCATCCCCAGCCCTAGGGTCCAAAGACCACAATTCAACCAGCATGAAACGAGGTAACTACGAGAACAAAACATATTTGTTAGAACATATATATCCATGATTGAAAGTTTTGATGACTCACACCTTGCGAAGCTTCTTAATCAAAGCCAAGGGTTCCTTTTGAAACCCCTCTGGAACCTGACAACATAATTATGTAAGCAACAATAAGTACAAACCGAGTGGAGAAAGGCAGGCAAGTAGGATAAACTTAACTGTACACAACAGCACCAACACACTATTAACTTGTAGGCCGTAGATGATATATAATATCAATCCGTTCAATTTATTAAACAAAGCTAATTTAGATGGTACTATAAATTTACAAACCATGTTCAATATCCACGTGAAGGGTTGAATCACAAAATTAAAAGTTATGCCTAGATCAATAAATAATGACCGGAAAAGACGAACTAATTTACACAGGAACAAATCATCAGATTAAAAAGTGCACTTTCCCCACCTCTTTTCACATACTTACACCAAAAAATAAAAAAAACTCGCAGGCACCAAGCAGAAAATCCCCGACGATATGAAGCAAACACACCACAAAGTGAAAATTGGTTGGATTTCTCTCATGTGCTAGGATTGTCTAAATATAAAAAAGAAGATTTAAAGCCCATACAACAATTCTTATTAGTAAACAATAAATTAATAGAACCTGAGGGCGCCAAGTAGAAAACCATCAGCTATAAAAGGGCAAAGTAACCAGTCATACAAGGTTGGGTTACGTTTTTCCTAGCTTGCTAATGCACTATGATTCTGTAACTAAATTGCATAAACTAAAAACTAGAAGATTCAAAGCCCGCATGGACAAACCAAAGTTCATTTTTTTAATATTTCTAAAAAAGAAAATGAAAGGCAAGGATCAATACAAACAGTTGCTGCACACCAGCAAATAAGAACGATGAAACACTTGATCAGGCTTGCGATTAGCTCTTACCCACTGCTTTGATCAATCATCTTTCAATCATAGAAATTTTAGGTACATGTTTATCACTCATTTTCAAGACCATGATCTGACTCGACGTAGCACACGAAAAGGCTAACTTTTTCTTTGATGAGAAATTCTCCAGAAAAAGTTTTTCGATTGGGATTGCGACTACTTCTAAACAATGTTCCGATAAAATTCAATTCATAATTCGATCAAGATATAACAGATTTCTCCACACAAGACACATGAAATCATCAAAGAAAAAAACGTATACCTTCTACGTGCACGTGCATTGAAAGTTTGACGATCTCATCATTGGAAACATCGATTTTGCATCGAGGTCGACGCCTCTGTAATTGACAAACTTCCTAACACTCTCTTCTTCGGCTGTCCCGCCACCACCTCGGTGCCCACATCCGCCTGCAAATAGCATAAAACATCATCAAATTTCTCAGAACCGAGTGTGCGATCGAACAAATTTTTTTTGAGAATATTACCATGATTACTTGTGGGGATTGCCGTAAATCCACGCGACTAGGGTTTTCGACGTGAGGTCAGTGAGTGAGGTGGATTCTGCTGTTCATTTATATGTTTTGGGAAACAAGGGGCTGACATTAATAGAAATTCACCTTAATCGGCCCAAGGATTTTATAATTAATCTCTTAATTAATTAATTAATTAATTAAACTTCAGTGAATTTATATAACATAAAATGATAAATGTGTTTGAATAAGATAATAATCTTTTGAGTTAAACATCGAAAAAACAAGAATGAATCAACGTTCAACAAAATAAGAATTTTAGTGGGGTGTATTCAATTCAGAGTTTTGATAACTTTTAATGATTTTTTTAAATGATAGACTTTTATATGGATTTGATAATTTTTATTGACTTTTATGGAATCTCTCACAGATTTTATAAACAGATTATGTATTTATGTAGACTTTTTTTGCAAGATTTTTATATGATTTTACCACAAAATCTCTACTGAAAAGACAAGTAAACTCTCTGTACATGCATAACAAAGCACACATCCCTTTTAAAAAATAACACAAGGAAAGTGATCCTCAAATCCCAACATTAGAATAAAAGCATGCTTTCGTAAAATATAGAGTTTCCATATCATCGAGGTCCATGGTACAACAAGGTCTGAAGAACTAATAAGTTCAATTAACCTCCAAAGAGACATTAGAAAAACGGGAGGCTGACCGAGAAGCAGCCTGCGAGAAGTGCCAGAGTCACATTCTCGCTCATCTTGTATCATAATGACCAGCTTGATGAGTGGGGAGAGAGTCGGAGAATCTAGTCGTCTTGGTCCAAAGATAAATATGACGAACTCATCTATTCTATAGGTTGTGTTTGGGGAGATAGTATTCGAAATCAACAGATTTCGATCATAGTTTTATTGTTACAATGAAACAATAGATACAAATTTAAATCTGTATTTATTTGTTTATACATTATAAGTATAAAGTAGAATGAATTTCAAATTGATATCATAATTGAGTGAACTTGAAATTCATCATAACTATATAAATATAAAAATGTAATATGTGAATGTAAGATTTATTATCTTAATTATCTAACAATAGAGGCGGTAGATGCAATTTCAAACATCAAAGGGGACCGAAATGATATTATTTTTTAGGGCTTGTTTGATAGGATTGATTAAGGCTGGATAGATTTTCTAGCCCACGTTTGACTTGATTGTCTTGACTGTCATTGTGATAGATTTTTCTACTGTTAATATTGGAAAAGAAATCCACGACAATGCCACATATTATAACAATCCCTCCTCAGTGCCAAGGAATATTGGTACCAAAATACAAAATTGCCCCTTCATTTTAAATAAAAAAAAATTGAAAATTGCTAAACCTAGCTTCTCATTCACACTATTTGACAGAAAATCTGATTCCTAATTTCCGATGTTTTCTTCAATTGGGTTGCACGACAACTTCCAAACGATCTATGATTTCCTCTGTACAAAAAAAATTAAATCAGAATATTCAAACAATAAAATTACTTACAACAACCAGCCTTCTGCCACGTATTGCAACACATCTTCAGATCTAAATAGTTGTGTGCTCTGTGTAAAACTTCAAAACAACATTTTTTCCCAGTATTTACATGTGCGAAAATACTCATAGACAATCATAATCACAAGTTGTCGTTGATTAGTGCTTGGTGTTTTCAGGCTTCCTTTTCCTTGGAATCACTTGTAAAAGAAGAAATTGGATTTGGCCTGGAAGACATTTTGGGAGGAACGCTTGGAAGAAGATATTTTATGTGCTTTGTGGAAAGAATATGGTGCTTTGTGGTGTGAAATTCGATTGTTGGAATTTGATTGAGTATTGTATGGTATTTTTTTTGTGCTTTGTGGGGAATTTGATTGAGTACTCCAGGATATTTTGGTTAAACAAAATTCATCACACTATAAAAATTCTACCACACATGAAATAATTAATCACACAATATTAAACATCATTCCTTATCAACCACATACCAATCAAATCATAATAATTTAATTATCTCATTCCCACGTACCAAACGATTCTTTAGTGTAATTGAAAATATTACATTAATTATTGAAACAATATATTGTACCCTGATTTGTGGTAGAAATGAATAGAATAGGTCATGAAATTTGACAAATTATAAAAGTATATATACTTCTCCGACCCCGTTTCGTTTGAATCCCTATTTAAACTGCATTTATCTTTGTAGATTTTGTATATTTGATCAGTGCTTCAATTCGGCTATAGTTGGTGGGGGAGGCATAAGATATTTGTCATCTATGTTTAATAGGCTTGCAAAGTCAATTATGATATAAAAAAATAAATATGATGTCTTTATGTGTCATTCAAGACCAAGTCTATATTTTTTTAGAAATAAATAATTCGCGTTGTTAGGGTAAACATTTTCTACTCGAACTCGAAGAATTATCCGATTTTACCTGAAAAAATGCACCCGATCCAATTGCCCACCCCTAATCTCATGTATCAATTTTGTGAGACGTATCTCCTACTCGATCATGATGAGATCTGTCTCATGAAAAATATAATTTATATGTCAAAAATATATTTTTACGCTACTCATTTATTTATACTACAATCTATATTACTTAGTTAAAACATAAAATTTATTAATTTAATGGAATATATTTAGGATAAAACAAAATGTAAGTAATATTTACAAAAAAAGTTTTTGAATATTTTACACGATTTTCTTTAATCACAATTCCGTGTGGCAAAAACAGACCTTTTCGTAATTAATAAAATTGAAGGAACTAAACTATAATTGAGCACCACAAACTGACGCCTCGAACCATTCCTCCAAAGAGACATTAGAAAAACGGGAGGCTGACCGAGAAGCAGCCTGCCGAGAAGTGCCATAGTCACATTCTCGCTCATCTTGTATCATAATAACCAGCTTGATGAGTGGGGAGAGTCGGAGAATCTAGTCGTCTTGGTCCAAAGATAAATATGACGAACTCATCTATTCTATAAGGTTGTGTTAGGGGAGATGTATTTGAAATCAACAGATTTCGATTATAGTTTTATTGTTTACAATGAAACAATAGATACAAATTTAAATCTGTATTTATTTGTTTATACATTATAAATATAAAGTAGAATGAATTTCAAATTATATCATAATTGAGTGAACTTGAAATTCATCATAACTATATAAATATAAAAATGTAAGATGTGAATGTAAGATTTATTATCTTAATTATCTAAACAATAGAGGCGGTAGATGCAATTTCAAACACCAAAGGGGACAAAAATGATATTATTTTAGGGCTTGTTTGATAGGGTTGATTAAGGCTGGATATATTTTCTAGCCCATGTTTGACTTGATTGTCTTGACTATCATTGTGATAGATTATTTCTACTGTTAATATTGGAAAAGAAGTCCACGACAATGCCACATATTATAGCAATCCCTCCTCAGTACCAAGGAATATTGGTAGCAAAATACAAACTTGTCCCTTCATTTTAAATCAAAAAAATTCACAATTGCTAAACCTAGCTTCTCATTCACACTCTTTGACAGAAAATCTGATTACTAAGTTCCGATGTTTTCTTCAATTGTGTTTGCACGACAACTTCCAAACGATCTATGATTTCATCTCTGTACAAAAAAATTAAATCAGAATATTTAAACAATAAAATTACTTACAACAATCAGCCTTCTGCCACATATTGCAACATATCTTCAGATCTAAGTAGTTGTGTGCTCTGTGTAAAACTTCAAAACAAATTTTTTTCAAAGTATTTACATATGTGAAAATACTCATAGACAATCATAATTACAAGTTGTCGTTGATTAGTGCTTGGTGTTTTCAGGCTTCCTTTCCTTGGAATCACTGTAAAAGAAGAAATTGGATTTGGCGTGGAAGACATTTTGGGAGGAACGCTTGGAAAAAGATATTTTATGTGCTTTGTGGAAAGAATAAGGTGCTTTGTGGTGTGAAAATTCGATTGTTGGAATTTGATTGTATGGTATTTTTTGTGCTTTGTGGGAATTTGATTGAGCACTCCACGATATTTTGGTTAAAACAAAATTCATCTCACTAATAAAAATTCTACCACACATGAAATAATTAACCACACAATATTACGCATCATTCCTTATCAACCACATATCAAGCAAATAATTAATCATTTAATTATCTCATTTCACATACCAAACGATTCCTTAGTGTAATTGAAAATATTACATTAATTATTGAAACAATATATTGTACCCTGATTTGTGGTAGAAATGAATAGAATAGGTCATGAAATTTGACAAATATTTGTGGTAGAAATGAATAGAATACGATATAACATGGGATAATGAAGAAAAATTTGATCATTGTTAGAAAGTCGGGTATCTGGTTTTTTCGGATAGTGTTTTTACTACCCGAATTTCACTCGACTCTCGTAACTAACCAAGTATTCGAGTACCTGATAGTATCAGGTTTAGGTTCAACCATTTTTTTTTTTTAAAAAAAAACTTAGTTTTTCTCATTTTGTGGCTGCAAAAAAAAATCTATCAAGAAAAAATAGGTTTATCAAAATAATAATGTCTAATTTCCACACCAAATTAAACAAGAAAAATCTATATTTCAAACTATTTAAAATAAGCAGTAATAATTAAAAAATAATTTTCCGAAAAAATATATAAATCGAGGCCTCAAACAGACTAATTATAAAAGTATATATACTTCTCCGACCCCGCTTCGTTTGAATCCCTATTTAAACTGCATTTATCTTTGTAGATTTTGTATATTTGATCAGTGCTTCAATTCGGATATAGTTGGTGGGGAGGCATAAGACATTTGTTATCTATGTTTAATAGGCTTGCAAAGTCAATTATGATTAAAAAAATAAATATGATGTCTTTATGTGTCATTCAAGACCAAGTCTATATTTTTTTAGAAATAAATAATTCGCGTTGTTCGGGTAAACATTTTAGAATCGAACCCGAAGAATTATCCGATTTACCTGAAAAAATGCACCCGATCCAATTGCCCACCCCTAAATTCTCATGTATCAATTTTGTGAGACGTATCTCCTACTCGATTATGATGAGATCTGTTTCATGAAAAATATTAATTTATATGTCAAAAATATCATTTTACACTACTCATTTATTTATACTACAATCTATATTACTTAGTTAAAACATAGTAATTTAATGGAATATATTTAGTATAAAAATTAAAAAAAAAAGGGTTTTTGAATATTTTACAGGATTTTCTTTATAATCACAATTCCATGTGGCAAAAACGGACCTTTTCGTAATTAATAAAATTGAAGGAACTCAAGTATAATGGAGCACCACAAACTGACGCCTCGAATCATTCCTCCAAACAAAGTACTTCGTTGAGACTTTAGAGCCTCTCTTCAAACGCAAACATAGCAAAAGTTTGTATCTATATTCCCTTTTCTTGTTCTGATATTTCATTGATCTTATACGTACCAAGCTATTGTTGGGTTGAGGGATTTTGATTGAACTATCTGTTTATGTACTAAGATAATAATAATGCAACATGAAAGCCTATTTTCGGCGTGTGATTGTTTAGCTAAAGAGTTTACAAATCGATGTATCTATTCTATTTTTATACGGGTTTTGGTTTGAGTTTCTTGTTTTCTTTTTTCAAGTAAAGATGCGACCTTTTATGTTGTAAATTTGTAATTATTAATTGCGCTCAAGCAATTCAGATTTTCTCGATTCTGCTGCTTTTACTATTTTTATGTATGCGTCTTGATGAAAAATGCTGACTTTTATAGTTTTTGGAGCTGAGAAAACTATGGAACCAAGTTGTTTTTATATTTGGAATTTTAGGCTTTGTTGTTGATGTGTTATGCAAGTGTATCGAATTTAATTTTATTGTCAATCAGAGGAGTAGAACTTGAATTTGTTAAGAAGTTATGAATAAAAGGAAAGATTATTGACAAGGAAAATCTGAGTTAAAATCGAGAAACACTTACATTTGTAATTGACTTTCATTTTTTGTTGTTTTATTTAGCCTAGCTAGTGGAACATTAGATTTAAAGGTTATGTTTGGCAGCTTATGCAACTTTGTTTTTGTTTATTCCAACTGAACAGAGTTCAAGTGGAGCTAAACTTTCCGTTGTTTGCCTTTGGATCTTCTTGTAGCTTATTGGTGCTCATATATTTCAGCCATATATCTTTTGTGTGGTGTGAGTCAAAGAGAAGCATGCAAAAGGATGGTGGTTCTGGCAGCCCATTAACAACCAGTGGGTCCATTGCGAGGTTAAGAAGACGCAAAGGTTCAAATGAGGTTAGTTATCTTTTGGAGTTAATTTCTTTCATGACAGTTCCCACATTTCTAAATTTTAAGTGAAAGTTCTGCCTCGAAAGAGAATGTTGAAAAGACTGACCAATTACCAACTCTGTTAGGACATTTTTAATGCTCGAAGCTACAAGTTTTGCGTAATGGGGAAATCAAACTCAAAATTTATTTATTTATTTATTTTTTTTTGGGGGGGGGGGGGGGTGGGGGGTGGGGGTGGTGGTTAAAATAATACATTTTTGCGAACTTATGATACATAAAAATATATTAGCAAATGGGTGAATTTTGGCCACCCCTGCCTACCCTCCTTCGGCTAATAATATTTGGAAGTGAACTCTTTGTTTGGTGTTGTTTCTTTTCTCTTACTTAGTTGATCTAATAAGATTTGAATTATTTTACATTTTTACTTCTTGATTGTATACATGCTTGTCAGTGTTCTGATTTAATTTATGTTTCACTTATGAATCCTTAGAGCCCTCCTGGAGTTGACGCAGCAAATGGCGGTCATTTGCTCGTTAATGATCGTAGCAAGTATAAATCCATGTTAATACGGATATATTCATCTGTTTGGATGATTGGAGGGTTTGCTTTAATAATCTATATGGGTCATCTATACATATGGGCCATGATCGTTGTTATCCAAATTTTTATGGCAAAAGAGCTGTTCAATTTGCTTAGGAGAACACGTGAGGATAAAAGCCTTCCGGGCTTCAGACTCTTAAACTGGTTAGTGGAACAGATTCTTATCCGCCTCTGTGTAGTTTTAAATTATCTGCAGTTCTATTAACATTACGCAATTGGCTGGAAAATTATCCCAAGCCAATAATGCAATTTCTGTGTGTAACAATCTGTACTTTGTTTTTCAGGCAAATTTTCTTCACCGCAATGTTATTTGTTTATGGTAGATTTCTCAATCAGAGACTTGTGAACACCGTGACGACAGACAAATTCCTCTATAAGATTGTTAGTAGATTTATCAAGTATCACATGGTTACCTGCTATTTCTTCTACATTTTAGGTCGGTACTATCTGTTATATTGTACTTTTGTCTTGCAATAATTCGTACTGGTTCTGTGGAGTTGTTGTGGTCAACTCTATTTTGAGCTTGTTCTGTTGTTTCAGTCAGAAAGGCATACTGCATACTTATAATTCATGTGGTTTTATGGAATAGTTAACTGTTTAGATGATATTTCTTCTTGTTTTGTCATTTGTATTCAGGTTTTATGTGGTTCATACTTACGTTGAAGAAAAAGATGTACAAGTATCAATTTGGCCAATATGCATGGACACACATGATTTTGATGGTGGTGTTTGCACAGTCATCGTTTACTGTGGCTAATATATTCGAAGGAATTTTCTGGTAAAACAAGATCAAAATTCTCATTTGATTAAATATAGTTGCGATGCATAGTCGTTGCTGTTATAATACCATCTTCTTACATAAAATTATTGGAATTTTTTTTATCAAATCTTGATTAATCTCTTTTTCATGGTGGGTCAGTTGTTTTTCAACTTACTGGCTATGCATCTGTTTTCTGCTCGATTCTTTTTTAAGCAGTAATAACTATAGATTGATGACTTTGTAGGTTCCTTCTTCCAGCTTCACTTATTGTCATCAATGATATTGCCGCTTACTTTTTCGGGTTTTTCTTTGGGAGAACTCCTTTAATCAAGCTATCGCCGAAGAAAACATGGGAAGGCTTCATTGGAGCATCTGTTACTACGGTCATCTCTGCATTTTTGGTATGCATTCTGTAGACAGACCATATCAAAGAAATATGAACGCATAAAAAAACATTGTGTTAGTTGTGTAAAAAGTAACGCTTTTTTCTTGTCAATTATGTTACAAAGTACCTCATTATACACACGACTAGCGGGACTAACTCTAGTGACAGAATATTAGCTATCCTAAAATAACTCAACACATAAGGTATAAAATATTTCCTAATAATTCTGTACAAATAATTGGTTTTATTTCCATTACGCTACAATCTCCCTTAAGTTGGTGAAAAGATATTCAGCATGCCCAACTTGCTCGTGAAATCTTCAAACTTAGGTCGAAAGTGACCTTTAGTTAAGCCATTTGCAATATGCTGATCAGTAGGAACAAATGGCCACATATTACACCACTTTCCAACTTTTCCTTGATGAAATGCCGGTCAATTTCAAATTTTCAATATGTTTAGTTCTATCTTGCTAGACTGGATTATTTGCAATATTAACGCAAGACATTTCTTTAGTCTCGTTATTTCAATGTCATCACTTCCTGTTAAGATTGTCATCTACGTACGCGATTTGAATCGCCAACTTTCCACCACTAATATGCTTCACAAACATTATGTGATCTGACTGTCCTGAGGTACGGCCATGTTTCTTGACTGATCTGGAGAATTTTTCAAAGCATGGTCGCGGCGATTGTTTTAGTCCATAGTGGGACTTTTTTTAGCTTGCATATTCTTTCTCCAAATTGATCTTCAAAGTCAGGGGGAGCATCCATATACACTTCCTCTTCCAATTCTCCATTGAGAAAAGCATTTTTTTGCATCCAACTGGTGCAACGGCCAATCTAGATTCACAACTGCAGATAGTAAAATTCTGATCGTGTTCAATTCTGATCGCGTTTCCCATGGATTTTCGAACAAGTATCCACTGTGTGGTTGGGTTTTCGGCATTTTTCACACCATGAGTGTCCCTGTTTGAATTTCCCGCTGTTGTTAAAGGGCTGTGAAGACTGTGCAGCACCTGAGTGATCATTATGCGGAAACGAAGGCCTATCCACAGTAAGAGCTGAAGCGTTTGTGGTAGAAATAGGTTGTTGAGACCCTAGCATGACTTTTCTGCGACTTTCTTCATGGCGCACTTCCGAGAACACTGCACAGAGAGAATGTAGTGGTTTGGTCCCCAATATACGACCACACACATCATCAAGTGTGCTATGAAGGCCCAGTAAGAATTTGAAGACTCGATTTTGTTCAACTATGGCCCGATAACATTTTTCATCGTCTGGGCATTTCCACTTGTCGACTTCAAAGAGGTCGAGTTGCTCCCAATGTCGAATAAGGGCATTGAAATTAGCCGTGACAGAGGAATCTCCCTGTCGGAGGTCATTGACCGAGTATTTCGGTTGGGAACAAATCTAGCAAGCGGACTAGGTCAAGTTATAGTAAATGGACGATGAGTCCAAGTATCGATCCCACAGAGACTAATATTTAATTACTAGAATTTTTATCACTTAACTTAAGCTAGACAAAATAAATAAAAAGATGATACGTGGATTATTAATCTAAACTTTAAATAAAATAATTGCAATTAAAAACGAGGGATTCAAATATCAAGGAGGGATTCAAATTCAAATAAATAACTAAGACACACAACGGTACCAAACTCTACTATGTTGACACATGTTAAAATTCAATTAATTATATAATTCTTGACAATCACGGTGAAATCCCCAATTTTATTTATTAAACGATTCCTCGAGTTAATAAACCTATTTAAGTCTAACAGTCCAATTATTTCTAATTGAATTTAATTAGATTTAAATGCATTAAATCTTCGTGGAATTTCAGTTTTCACCTAAAACCGTACACTGAAACCGAATACTATTTCTAGTCAGTTTAACCATGTGTTGATGACGTCTTTGTTGCTATATTTAATCAATCATCTTCCGAGTCGTGATTAATCAACATACATGTAAATAGTTGATCAGGCTATTAACAAGAAATATTAAACTAACATCAATCAATAATTAAAATCAAGAAAAATAATATAATGAAAATAAAACAAATATCAAATAAAGTATTGTTTGGTCCTATTGTGGTCTTAGCCTAAAGAAAATTATTCCATGAATTCAAAAGAAAAGTGAGAACACATATTTAAGTTCATAGAAGAAAACAAAATAAAGAATGAGTGGAAGGAATTCTCAGTGATTTGTAGTGTGTGTGAGGAATTCCTCGCTGGTTTTGCCTTCCTTCTTCCTCCCTTCTTTTCCTTCTTCCGCGTTGTTCTGCTATTCCTTTGTTCTGCACTTCCGTTCCCTCTCCTTCCTTCTCTGTCTCTCTCTTCTGCACGCTTCTCTCTTCTCTCTTCCTTCTCCCTGGTGTTCTTCTTCCGTGTGGTATTCTGTTCTCTTTCTTTCTCTCTCCTCTGCCTCCTTTTCTGTACGCTTCTCTCCTCTGCCTCTCTCTTCCGCGCTGATATTTTCTCTTTTGTGCGCCTCCTTTTTCACGTCGCAGCCTCCTCTCCTTTTATCCTTGCTCAATGGGCCTCCTTCTTTCTTTCCTTCTAAGCCCATGTCAAGCTTAACCCTTGTAAATAAGATTGTAGATTTTATTTTCAAATATGAGACTCAATCTTTATCAAAACTTCAATAATATCAAGATAATAAAATATAAGAATATTTTATTTCTTTTCCTTTGGTATTTTCTTTCTTTGGAGTCTTGTAAATTTATTTTATTTCCAAATTTAATCATTGTTCCTCTTTTATTTAAATCTACAATTATTAATTCAATTAAGCATATAATTAGGGATAAAAAGCCTAGATAAACACAAATAAAATCCCTAAAAATCTCTATAAGATTTGGGCTTATCAATCCCCCCACACTTAGCCTTTGTTCGTCCTCGAACAAATCAGAGAATAAAAATATTATGAAGGAATACTCAATGATTCACCACAACAAATGACACAATCAACACTTTTCAACCTACCAAATTCCGTCACACTCAATCAAAAGATCACACGTCGAAAATCATAAAATTCACTTTCGTTGCAACTTTAAAACTCAAGCATTCACTAGAAAATATCAAGATAATGAGACGTGTGTAGTGTGGAAGTCAAAACTCATATTCCTCAAAGGTGTTTTAGTTCAAGGAATGCTCATATTTTCTGGATTTTTTTTTCAAAGAAACTCTCCATAAGCTTGTATTTCATATCTTTCTCCACTAAATGTTGGAGGAATATGACCCGGTCAATAGGTCTTTTAAGCTTATAATGTAATGCCACGGCTCACGGCTACAATAAAGGTTGGGAGATTCAAAATGAGAGAAAATAAACAATTATTCTTTCAGCGCATTCCTTCATCTCTTATCTTCCTCCTCATTGAATTTCATCATTCCTCCAACTAACTTTTTCATCTTCCTTGTACTTTCATTCATATTCCCCTATATTTTTTTCTCTTCCTTCATATTTGTTCAATCATCAACGACATTCTGTTTTAGGTTTTTCAATCATCACATCATACAACATTCCTCCATCTTTTCTTTTTTCATTACATATATTTTTTTCATCAATCCCCTTCACTTTATTCATGATTTTTTTCAAACTCCTCCAACTTTTTCTTATCAAATATCAACACATGGGAGTTATTAAAAATTTTAAAGAGCTAAAGGGGTTTATTTCTCTCAAAATTAAGGTAGAGGAATAGTGTATATGCTAAATTGGGTAGTTGATGTGGGATTTTGAAAGAATACGAATGGGGGCTAATTGTATGTCTTTGACACACTCCATTCGATTTATTAGGCTCAAAAGGGGATACTAGGGGTATGAATGATGCATTTGGTAGGCTCGAAAGGCTCAAACGGTCCAAAAATCGCCTAAATCATCCCTAAGTCATTCTCCTCCGTATTTTCGCCTCGAAAGATAATCAGACAAGTTCTAGATTGTTTCTTTTCTTTCTCTTTTTTTTTCGATTTTTTCTTTTTTTTTTTTTTCATGAGCTCACCTTTTACCAATTCACGATTAATTCATATAAGTATGACCTAAAGTGCATAGATTATGTCTCAAAATATGATACAAAACTAGTTTGTGCTCAAATCCTTCGGCTACAACTACAGCTCATCTCAATCAATTATAGGTGTGATTCAATCTCTCGAGTGATCAAAAATCTAGAAAATCAATTAGTGTGTCATGTAATCACAAGTGCGGTTTCTCAAAGAGTAACCAAAGAAAAAAAATTTCATGCTCGAGGATTAAACATTTAAGCACATGCTAAGTGTTGTGAAACCAAATACAAATTCCCCCCCACACTTAGATTTACACTGTCCTCAGTGTCATGCTATTCAAAAAGAATATAAAAGTTGGATGTAGAATAGTAAGAGAGCACTTCCCAGACAGTGTTGCTTTAAATTCCATGGAGTGCTACATGGGGATGGTAGAATTCCTCAGTGCTGGAAATCTTTTATTTCAACAGTTTAGCTTTTCCAAAGTCTAAGGCATCTTACTTCATTCCAATATTCCCTACACACACCAAAATCACAGAGAATTAAACTAACAGACTGAAAAAGTAAAAAAAAAAATTAATAATAAAATAAAATAAAACGAAATAAAATAAAATAATTCACTGGGTTGCCTCCCAGCAAGCGCTAAATTGATTGTCTATAGCTAGATAATGGAGAAGCAGCCTTCAAATAGCGGCTTCCGCCCATAGTAAGTATCATACGATATTACATATGGGTCTTGATTATGTGTGCCCTCAAGCTTGGCATGATATTGACATTGTAAGCTCGTCGCTCCAACAACACTTGGCAAAAATTGATTATTAGGGGAAGAACAATCCAATCCATGATAAAGCTCGTAAAGGATGTAATATTCTTGAGTTTGCGTTGATGGAAATAAAGAATCTGCTGGTGGAATATATGTTAAGACCATATATGAGTTCAAATCCTTCGACTTGTGTTCTTCTAAATCCTCCAACTTCACTTCTGCCTCATCTTTGCGTATGGATTCCTCGAAGAATTCTTCTTCCTCCAGCTTCACTTCTGCCTCATCTTTGCATAGGAATTCCTCCCACTTCACTTCTGCCTCATCTTTGTGTATGGATTCCTCGAAGAATTCTTCTTCCTCCAGCTTCACTTCTGCCTCTTGGTTGATTTCGGACACTGGTTGCATTAGAAGCTCAATCTGTTCATCGATGAAACACAAAGAGTTGACCATCTTCTTCCACTGGGCTATGATTTCATCTAAATGTGCACTACGCTCTTTTTGTTGCTCAAATGGTTGGTTTGCAAAATCGGGGCAAAATTGTGGAGGATATTGGTGACTCCAACCCTGCAGTGAAGGATCACAATGCCAGTGGTAGTCGAAATCTGCCATATCATTTAACAAGTGCATCGCACTGTTGTATTCCCTATTAAATAAGTGACTACCAGTTGCCAAAGCCCCATAATTTACCCAACTTCTTGTTGCCTCGTCCAAACCAAAATAGAAAATTTGAATAAGAGTGTAGTTTGAAAAATCATGAAACCGAAAATTGTTTGCCAGATCATTGAATTTCCCCCAAGCAGAATAGAATGGTTCCGAGTATTTTTGGGCAAAATTCGTGAACACTCTTCGATGATCCATCTTGAAGTACCTCGCAATAAAACAAATAAATTAGAAAAAAAAATGATGTTTTTTTTTTTGGGAAAAAAAATGTCTAGTCTCAATAAAGCAATTTATTCCAATATTAAATAAATTAGTCCCCGGCAACGGCGCCAAAAACTTGACCGAGTATTTCGGTTGGGAACAAATCTAGCAAGCGGACTAGGTCAAGTTATAGTAAATGGACGATGAGTCCAAGTATCGATCCCACAGAGACTAATATTTAATTACTAGAATTTTTATCACTTAACTTAAGCTAGACAAAATAAATAAAAAGATGATACGTGGATTATTAATCTAAACTTTAAATAAAATAATTGCAATTAAAAACGAGGGATTCAAATATCAAGGAGGGATTCAAATTCAAATAAATAACTAAGACACACAACGGTACCAAACTCTACTATGTTGACACATGTTAAAATTCAATTAATTCTATAATTCTTGACAATCACGGTGAAATCCCCAATTTTATTTATTAAACGATTCCTCGAGTTAATAAACCTATTTAAGTCTAACAGTCCAATTATTTCTAATTGAATTTAATTAGATTTAAATGCATTAAATCTTCGTGGAATTTCAGTTTTCACCTAAAACCGCACACTGAAACCGAATACTATTTCTAGTCAGTTTAACCATGTGTTGATGACGTCTTTGTTGCTATATTTAATCAATCATCTTCCGAGTCGTGATTAATCAACATACATGTAAATAGTTGATCAGGCTATTAACAAGAAATATTAAACTAACATCAATCAATAATTAAAATCAAGAAAAATAATATAATGAAAATAAAACAAATATCAAATAAAGTATTGTTTGGTCCTATTGTGGTCTTAGCCTAAAGAAAATTATTCCATGAATTCAAAAGAAAAGTGAGAACACATATTTAAGTTCATAGAAGAAAACAAAATAAAGAATGAGTGGAAGGAATTCTCAGTGATTTGTAGTGTGTGTGAGGAATTCCTCGCTGGTTTTGCCTTCCTTCTTCCTCCCTTCTTTTCCTTCTTCCGCGTTGTTCTGCTATTCCTTTGTTCTGCACTTCCGTTCCCTCTCCTTCCTTCTCTGTCTCTCTCTTCTGCACGCTTCTCTCCTCTCTCTTCCTTCTCCCTGGTGTTCTTCTTCCGTGTGGTATTCTGTTCTCTTTCTTTCTCTCTCCTCTGCCTCCTTTTCTGTACGCTTCTCTCCTCTGCCTCTCTCTTCCGCGCTGATATTTTCTCTTTTGTGCGCCTCCTTTTTCACGTCGCAGCCTCCTCTCCTTTTATCCTTGCTCAATGGGCCTCCTTCTTTCTTTCCTTCTAAGCCCATGTCAAGCTTAACCCTTGTAAATAAGATTGTAGATTTTATTTTCAAATATGAGACTCAATCTTTATCAAAACTTCAATAATATCAAGATAATAAAATATAAGAATATTTTATTTCTTTTCCTTTGGTATTTTCTTTCTTTGGAGTCTTGTAAATTTATTTTATTTCCAAATTTAATCATTGTTCCTCTTTTATTTAAATCTACAATTATTAATTCAATTAAGCATATAATTAGGGATAAAAAGCCTAGATAAACACAAATAAAATCCCTAAAAATCTCTATAAGATTTGGGCTTATCAGTCATGAAGGTTGCTTTCAATGCCCAATAGTTCAGATGTGTTGTCTTTGGAAGAATAGGTGTCGTGAGCCGCATCCCATATCTCCCTCGCAGTTCGGTATACCAGAAAGTTTGCACCAATTTCTGTCGTCATCGAGTTGATTAGCCACGACATAATCATATTATTCTCTGAATTCCACACCTTAAATTTCGGATCTGTTGCAGCAGGGCATATCCCTGCGCTAGAAATGAACTCTTCTTTCGCTTTTCTTCGAATGAGCATAAGGACGGATTGTGACCATTTCAGGAAGTTTTCTCCGTGTGATATGTGTTTCGTTATGGGAAGGGAAGAGGTTGGGGCCACTGTTGATGCGATCGGTGTGGCCTCGGAAGTGGAAGAAACGGATGGTGAAGCCATGTCCTATTTTGCCCTTCTCGGTGGCTCTGATACCATGTAGTTTGAGAGAATGGCAGAGAAAGAAAATGCTTCACTTTTATTATTGCTGCAAAAAATAATGGTTAGATACAATGAATTTATGGACTCCTAAGTTAACTAAATTCCTAAATCTAAGGGATAACTCGATACCAATAAATCTAATCCTAAAATTTCAAATGTAAAAGATAATACAAACAAGATCCTGTCAATCTTGATAAGTTAATGATAGTCCAATATTCTACCGTTTCAACTATGGCATGTTTGGATGTCCATCAGTACTTGAACTTGGTTCCATGCTAGATTGTTGTGCTTGTCCATGTGAGTAGGACTTCTCAAAGTAGTAAGTCCCCCCATTCTCCCCAGCACTGCCAATCATCATCTCCAAGTCGTATCCTGAAATTCCCATGAATTTTGAGAAAATTTAGAACAACAATTAAGTTCTTGAGTCAACAACTAATCGACAATAAATTACAAGACAAATTCGGGACATGGGGAACGTTGTGAAGATTCAAGATTTTAGAAATAATAATCGACCCTTTTTCAGTTATTGGGGATAAAGAGCCATCGGCTATTCGTATTTTTTAGTTTCCAGCACATGGGGTGTAAGAGAAAAGCAACCTAGATGAACTTGTCATGTGGTCAGTAGCACCGGAATCTATAATCAATGGATCCTCAAATAAAGTGGATGTACAAAAGGCTATATGCTTAAACATATTACCTTGTTGAGCTAGGGAAGTAAAGGGTGGCGCTGAGGTGGATTTAGAAAACTGTGTAGATTGGAAAAGTTTATACAGTTGGTCTAGTTTTTCCTCACTGAAAGAAGGTGTCCCTGCGGTGGCAGCAACTTCATCCTCGATTCCAGATTGGTTGGCTCTTGACTCAACGCCCTTTGGCTGGAGAAATTTTGGCTTCCAGTTTGGTGGTTTACCATGCAAAGCCCAACAAGTTTCCTTTGTATGGTTTGGTTTGCCACAGTATTCGCACCTGATTCCCTCTCCTTTGTGTTCTAGTCGAAGCTTCTAGTTGCTAGGAAACCTGCTAGTATTTTTGGACACCAAGGCCGACACTTCTGTTGCAGACAAAGACCTGTTGCTTAACATTACCCTACGGCTGCTCTTTTCTCTCCTTACTTCTGCAAAGACTTTACTAAGCGACAACAGAGGCGTCCTCCCCAGAATTCTGCCACGAACATCATCATCAATCAGCAAATCATCGTCTTCGTCTACCAATTTATCTTCAGTGGCAGACCTACCAAACTTTGACCTACTTCTTGCTTGTGATTCGATGACGGGCATATCACGTATGAGTTCATTGTCCACCTTAGAAATTTCTTCCTTTTTTGCAGCGGCTATTTCCCTCAATAGCCTTCTTTTCTGGGTTCGAGTTGATGGCCTAGGGAGTTTTCTGTGTTGGGCCACTCTCTATTCGTCGGTGAATTCTTTTCTGACAGGACGTACAAATCTGGGTCGAACTTCCCTGACCTCTACGGTCTTTCTCACTGAAGCTTGATTCACACGGCGACTTTTATCATGATAGAGTGACTTCTTCCTGATTTCTATCTTTCGTGGTTTGACTCCGTACACGTTTCTCCTGTTCGAGTATCCCTGGTGCTTATTGCGAGATGACTCCCATCTAAACCATTGATTCTCAAGCACTGGTTTCTCGAATAGATGTTGGTTCCTCGGCCTAGAGGCCGCGGATTCACCAAAGCTTCTTGGGAAATGCTGCTGAACTGTTCTTACTCGATCAGCACTATGAATTCCATGAGCTTCAAACAATTGACCTTTTGGGATCCAGCATTTCTTGATTATTCGGTCTTTCACTGCAAAATATCGGCTTCTTTTTTCATTGAGAAGGTCCCTCAAATCTATCACATTCACATTAACCAAAACTACTGGGGGAAAAGGATCATCATCCACCGTCATAGACTCTTGTTTGTTAAGGAATTTCATGATTCCCTTGTTAATTTTGTCCTGAAAAATGTTTTGAATGCCCAACAAGATTTAGTAGCATTGTAACGCCCCAGATTCGACGACTGTCCTCACTGTATCAAGACGAGTCTTTCCAGCGTGCTTATTTCCTCACTCACACGCACCCTAGGAAACTTCCCAGGAGGTCACCCATCCCAAAATTGCTCCAAGTCAAGCACGCTTAACTTTGGAGTTCTTATGTGATGAGCTACCGAAAAGAAGATGCACCTTCGTGATATGAGTAGTACAAATCAAATCTTTTAATCCCTCTTCAACTGTACAGTCCATTACATTGAACAGTCTCGGAATCCCTCTCCTTCCGGTGTACGAACGGTTCATTCATGTTCCCTCCACCTAGAATCCTGCCAGGAGCCGCTCATTGTCCCTGCCACCTCATGGCACCGGCGATCACCCCCCCGCCCTCTTCGGCCCCGGGTCTCACATGCCCACCAGCTTCCGCTTGGTTCGTCCTCGAACCACACCGTACTCGGAGAGGTTGGCTCTGATACCACTTGTAACGCCCCAGATTCGACGACTGTCCTCACTGTATCAAGACGAATCTTTCCAGCGTGCTTATGTTCTCACTCACACGCACCCTAGGAAACTTCCCAGGAGGTCACCCATCCCAAAATTGCTCCAAGTCAAGCACGCTTAACTTTGGAGTTCTTATGTGATGAGCTACCGAAAAGAAGATTCACCTTCGTGATATGAGTAGTACAAATCAAATCTTTTAATCCCTCTTCAACTGTACAGTCCATTACATTGAACAGTCTCGGAATTCCTCTCCTTCCGATGTACGATTGGTTCATTCATGTTCCCTCCACCTAGAAGCCTGCCAGGAGCCGCTCATTGTCCGTGCCACCTCATGGCACCGGCGATCACCCCCCGCCCTCTTCGGCCCCGGGCCTCACAAGCATGATTGTAGGAGTTGTGATACTTACAATATTCTCGACCTTTTGGCTCTTCTTTGGGTGGCATCATGTGATCAGGTGGAAAGGTGATGGATTTTTCTTTTACCAAGAAATCGAAAACTTACTCGGTCTTTGACACATCAAATGTATACTGCATATCTTTGGGGAGTTGGGAGTTGTTCTTCTTTTCAAGTTATGTCGGCTTCTTCTTTAGTAGGGGAACTGTACAAAAACCAGATGATTGAATTTCTGTCAATACCACATCTTTTACCTCCTGATAATAAGACCCCATAACAGTTCTCTTTTTGTATGATTCTTCCCGCAACAATTATTCGTATTCAGCAACTTTGGCATCAAGCTTAAAGAAATTCCTGAACACCATACCTTGAAACTTCTCGATTTAATCCAGGAAGAAAAACTTATACTCGATCATTCTCCATGCGCTTCTGGTATTTTACGTTGGCATTCTTGTATTCCCAAGTATCTTCATAACACAAATCTAACTCTTGCCATAGTGTTCTCATCTCCTTGTAGTAAGTAATCAATTACACTTTTTTCCCTTTGTTTTGAATTCCACAGCCTGGTTTTAAGCTCAAGAATCTGGTAGGAATTCTCTAAATCTAAGTACGTTCCCTCACAGCTTCCGGATGTCTTTCGCAGTCGACAGAAATAGGTAGGTTTTCCCGATCGGCGGTTCCATGGAGTTTATTAACCACACAATCACCATGGAATTCTCTAACTTCTATGAATTCCACTTTGGATATGTTTAATGTGGTTCTTTTGTCTCTCCCGTCAAATAAGTCAGCTGCCTTTACCATCAGTAACTAATTTTATCGACTGGACCCATTCTAGAAAAATTTTACCATTCAATTTATGAATGGTAAGATGGACCGATAAGTTTTCAAGCTCATTAGGGTTTACTGCATACATCTCTTGTATTTTTAGTCCCGTAACCTAGCTAGAAAAATTTGAGCCCTTTTCTTCCTTTGAACCAGGCATTTTCGCGTCTTCTCAGGCCTGCAGGTGCTTCGAATTTGATGCCCATGTGTGATCGCCTCTTCACAAGATACACAAAGCATTGGTTTTAACCCCAATGAGGGATTGTTTCTTCACCAGGCCCCTAATGGTGTTATCAAAGCTTTACGGCTCTGATACCAGGTAGACAGACCATATCAAAGAAATAAGAACACATAAAAACATTGTATTAGCTGTGTAAACAATAATACTTTTTTCTTGTCAATTATGTTACAAGGTGTCTCATTATATACACGACTAGCTGGACTAACTTTAGTTACAGAATGTTAGCTATCCTAAAATAACTCAATATATAAGGTATAAAATATTTCCTAATAATTATGTGCAAATAATTGATTTTATTTCCATTTCTGTACATATTTTATCCATGTGTTTGATATAAAATTGAAACAATAGCCAATATCTGACCAGAGTTGTCGTATGTTTTAGTATTTAATTTTTATTGCCCTTGTCATTGAACAAAAACATGACATGGATAAAGAAAAACACTAGATGGTAACAAGATTAATCTAGAGTTCTGGTCCCCTAATCCAATTTAAAGTTTGTTCTGATGAATTTATTCAACTCATTTTGTAGCTTGCCAATGTATTTGCTCGCTTTAAGTGGTTAGCATGCCCAAGGAAGGTAATTACTGGATAATACTCAGTCTTCTCTGCTTTCAAATTTTATACATATGTTTCGAGAAACATGAAGGTTTTTCTGACTTTGTAATATGTAAGCAGGATTTATCTACCGGTTGGCTTAATTGTGATCCTGGTCCCCTCTTCACTCCCGAATACTTCAATGTACCAGAGTGGTTTCCTAAATGGGTAATTGATTTAGCTGCTCTATCTTTTTATACATCGATCTTTTCTCCAAAACAATTCAATAATCACAGAAAAGGTTCTTTCTTGAAAGTTTAGTTTTAGCCTCGAAATCGCATACCTACGTTTCTGCCTTTCTTTACAGATGCGACAAATCGAGTTTTGTCTATGCATTGTTCCAATGGAAAAGCATTTAGATGGTGTCAAATTGTCATTTTATGGGAAAAAAACCATATGTTGGTCTAAAAGCTCTATGTATGTTTAATACGGAGATGAGAAAGTTATGTCGTGTCATCTTTGTCAAAAATTAAAATTTGGCAAGAGATGTTTGTGTCGAATTCTGCTGTCGCTGTGCTTGAATATTTCAGCTATTTTACCCTTCTCTGCATCTTTTTTGCACTCTAGCCAACGTATTTCAGATTTTGAGATAACTACTTATGTGCTGCAATGCCGATTCGGTTTCTTTCTTTCTTTCTTTATTATCATTATTATTTTGCAGTTTCTTTGGAAGGAGATTCCTGTTTTTCCTGTGCAATGGCATGCACTGTGTCTTGGACTATTCGCATCAATTATAGCGCCTTTTGGAGGCTTTTTTGCCAGTGGTTTTAAAAGAGCTTTCAAGATCAAGGTTTTGTATAATTTCCTCCACTAGTCCAAGCTTGAGATCTCTAGTTTAAGCGATGCCATTTGTCAAGTTATGCATATTATTTATAGTCTTGCCATGAATTTCTCAACATTTTCTGCTATTGCAGGATTTTGGCGATAGCATTCCTGGACATGGTGGGATCACTGATAGAATGGATTGCCAGGTGAGTTTGAGAAAATACGAGATTTTGATACAGGGATATGCACATGTCTTTCATTCTTGTGTGCAACCAAGATGTCTATACCATTGTTTTGATAACTTTTCTCTTCCATGCAGATGGTTATGGCTGTTTTTTCATATATCTATCACCAGTCCTTTATTGGTCCTCAAAGCCTATCGATCGAGATGATTATGGACCAGGTAATAAAAGTGTCAATTTCATGGAGACTCCTTAAAGTTTGAATAACAATTTCCCCACTCCTTAAAAGTTCTGGTATCCTTTACTTTTTATTGGAAGCATTCATTGTTCCTACTGTTTTCTCTGGTTGCCTATAGGGGGGTAATAGACAAAATGGTAATTTAAATTTGTCTAGTTGGTGTTTTGGTCATGTAAGTATTGAAATTTTGTTTTCGTCATGTAAGTTAAGTTATATTTTGGCTTTTGGTCTTTTTTTTGGAGAGTGCTGAAGTGGCTTGGACACGTCGATATTTCCCGGTGCCGCATTAGCATTTTATGGTGTCACGTTAGCAGTCTTAGGAAAAAAATTGAGACAAATTATAACCTAACTTATCAGGACCAAAACCCAAATTTGAGTTGAAACTAGTGGCATTTTTTATTTCTGCAATTTAAACTCCTGAACTAACCCAACTTGAGCGTCGTCATATTTATTCAAATACGTCGGCTTTGTATATTGATATTGTGTGATCTTTCTAGATACTGATGAACCTCTCATTCGAAGAGCAACGGGTTTTGTACACGAAACTTGGTCAGATCATTTTAGAGAGGAAGTTTGGGGAATCTTTATAATCTGACCTGTGTAATACCGTAAACGATGTAGGTTTTGCCTCTGAATTTCATGTACATTTTCTGTCTTGTGTTTCTTTTTTACTAGCTTTCGGTAATGTTTAGCTGCGGGTATCCTGCCCTTTTTTGTTCATGGGATATTGCCTGCCCCGATTAAGTTTGTATTGCCAAGCCTGTTTATTTTCTTTGAGATACTCTTTTGAGTTTTGTTTACTGTATTTTCTTGAAGTTGATCTCTTCATAAAGGTTTGGTAAACTACATTGCCACTCAAAGTGTGATTTCTGCCTTTTTTATTTAATGGGTTGGGGTTAGTCACTATCACATGGGATTTTACTCAGGTTTCTCCTGTTTTGGAAGAAGTTTATGTCATTGTTTCATAACTGAGGTGCTACAAAATGCCTTTTTTTTAACAAAAATTGAGCTGAATTACATTTAGCACGCTTTGAAAATTGAAAAGTTAAAAAACAAAAAACCCTCTATAGAAAATCAATGATATTTGAGACCCATAGGTTTTTGATTATACATTCAGCCGATACGAAGGGGTTTTATGCCTGATTTTTCATACCACACAAATTTATGGCAAATATCATCTAATCTCAAAATAAAAAAATATTATCCTTTTATTTTCTTTTCCTTTTTAAAAGTTTTCAACTTATTTTAAATTAAATATCAAGGTCATTACTTTTTGTTCTACTTTTCATTATTATCACTTTAATAATGGAAAAATGATTCAATATTATATTTGAAACTGTTAGATAAATTCATTTTCAACTAGCCATAAACGGAAAGTGCGTTAAAACAATATCAAACAAAACTCTCGATAGCACAAAAAAGTCCAAGCAACACCGAAATGATTGATACATAATATCACAACACTGAATACATATATGTACATTAAACCTCTTCTCCTTTCCCTATACTGAATGATACCATTACAGTTTTAATCAGAAAATAATAATAATACCAATAGTCTTCCATTGTGACCCCAAAACAGCTCACTTTAATGTTCATACTCGTTTAAGGATGCCATAAAACAGCCCACATCAGTGATCATGCTCGATTAACCTTGTACCGCCAAGGCTTGTAAGTGCTCGATAAATACTTGCAAGCTTACATCATCGGTAAATATAATATCGGTACCATCTGTATATTCCGATTTCTGAGTAACGGATGGATTCAATTTGGCAAGAAGAAATCTTGCCTGGCTACTGTGTTGATCACATTTAACAAGTTTTGGAACAGGAATCCTTTCTGTTACCAATTGCTCGGCATCAAGCTCGGGTGCTTCCAACAGTTTCTTGAAACTTTCATGGCTCGGGTCTCTATCGTAACGGAGCTTCCTCCATTGTGCAATCTTGGAACCATAGTGAATGACAACGTAGAAGAAGGAATCAAATAGTAAAATTACATCTGGGGAGATGGAGCATATGTCCAGGATGACAGGGATAGGGGGACCATCGAAAGAATATTGGAAAAGAGTTGGTTGAACCATGATAAGAGAATTTACAACACCCTCACGGTTTAACATGAGACGAAAATAAGCCGTCTCATCTGGTGTGCTGTTAAAAACGTCGATAAATTGGGATCTTCTCAAGTAATACATAAACTGAGGATACAAGGAAAAGTTGGTTGAGAGACGGAAGGTGGATGGATCTTCCGGCACATAATCCCCAAACTTGGCTGAGAAACGTATCAGCATTTTGTCAAGCCATCTGATAACATCTTCAGCAAAACTATTTTCTGTTCGGTGAATGGCTAGTTTAGCCATAACCGAAGCAGCTGCTTCTTGATCAAACCCAGATGCAATTTCGGGCGAATTCTTACCAACCCACCTTCTTGCAGCAGTTGTCACCCTCTTCCGAAGTCCCATGTTACTATACCTATAACGCGTGATGAACTGTAAGAAAAATGCTGAACTAGGCTGAACATTCTGTTCATTGGCAACTTCGAATAAGAAAACAATGCATGTTTTGCTGGTCAGGGTACCAAGTTTCCAAATGTAAGTGCCACCCTCGCCAATCTCTTTGTCATTCACGGAATTATTCTTCCTCCTCATGGAAACACAGGGGCCAAGTGCTCCACAAATCTTGACATCATTGGTTGTTACTAGCTCGATTGTTGCATCAAAGAACATCTTCAAATTTCCATCATCATCATGAGTAAAGAGGTGGCGCAAGCACTTTCTAAATTGCTCCGAATCAAATGACTCCCCTAACATCATGAAACCACCAGAACTTTCAACTGGGATTTTTAACTCAGCTGCTCCAACCTGATCCAGAGAGCATGCGAACAGATCAAGAATGATAGATGAATCAGACAATCTCTGAGACATTTTCTTGTAAAATTTGGTAGATTTTCTATAGTAGGAAGCATAACCATTATTGAGGTCTCGGTGAGTTCTGATGGCATCACAAAAATCTGAGTTAACAATGATTCCAGGGCCGACTGTTGCAGGTCCTGAGGTGAAGACCATAACACGAGATCCAGTGTTTATCAGAAGCCCCTCTAAGAGACCAACAGCAACCGATATAGCAACCCCCATAGACCGTACAGGCCGATGGCCTGGCCTGGCCTCGGTTGAAGAATGCAAATCTTCAATTGCTGTTGTGAAGTTGAACTCACATTCAGATATTGGCAATAAAAACCCTCGACTTTGCGCAGCCGATAGCTTTCCAAGAGTCCGTGTCATGTGATGAAGCCCCAGAAACAATTTGACCTGTCAAAAAAAGGCAATAAACTTGCATAATTCAATAAAAATAAACTCCTACTAACTTCGTTGAGCAACCAAGAATCTATTACAGAAAGCCACCAGAACAGTGAAGCTTTTGTACTGGATCTCAGATTCCATAGCTACTACTCTAAGAGAGGACAATTTATTGAATACTACTCTCACTACCATCTATAAGTTCAATTCACCAAAAACAACAGGACTAAAGTAATTACTTTACGGACTAATAACATTCATGCAAGAGAAGGGAAAATGTAGAGAAAAAATTCCAAATCTTTGTTAAGCAAAAATTTTTGCTCCATAACTAGCACGATTACATCTAAGCAAAAGCACGAATACCAGTGAGGTTTAGAACAGGATTAAGAACAGGGCGAGATAGAGCAAAGGCGTCAACACAATTAAGTTGAGTACTGTTGTATGAGTAGACTATCTATCAAAGCCTAAAATTGCTAGTATCCCATGCATGTTCTTTTAAGAGTCACTTGATTTATACACATTGACGTCTTATTTTTAATAATCAGATGCAGCAATGAAAACAAGCATTGTTGTACACAGGAACAAAAATTCCTCTGATTGTACAATTAACAGATTAAAAAGGTCAAGTTTGTGTTTAGTTGCTCACACAATATATATCATATAATACATGACACCTTAGAAACTAACCAAAGCCAACAAAGTCGTATGAAAATAAATTCCATCTTCATTTTCAGAAGCTCCCCCGGCAACGTAGATACATTCAGTTAGTTTTCACAAAAGACGTGCATACAAAGAATCAACAAACATTACATGGCAACTGAAAAAGGTTCGTTATGTTCACTCAGGAGAAGTCAACATCTTCCACTAACAGTATGATCGTGTCAAATTCATACCATTTGGAGCAGTATATTGAAAATGAGCATCATCCTTTACCATCAAATATAAATCATCACTATAAATTCCCAATCTTTATATGCAATATACCTTCTCAGATGAAACCTCCCGTTCACCGTGAAAAACCACGACCTTCAAACAATCTGCAAATCCCAAATCATACACCCTCACCATCGAGTCAAAAACCACCAAACCTACAGAAACATTCTCTGGTAATAGTGAGATGACATGCAACAACTCCCTTTTTAGCGCCCCTAACTCCTCATCTGATGTGCAAGCATCCACAACAAATACAAAAGCTGGCCCAACCACACTTCCCACCCGCTCAGAACCCAAACCCGAGCCGGAGTACGGAGCTGCACTCGAGAAAGAACTGCTGTTAGACCTCAAACCCAACTGCCCATTTTCCCTCCTACCCAGGACTGGTCCCGAACTCGAACACAAACCCAAACCAGGGCCAGAACCCCCTTTGCTGAAATGATACTCCACTGTGCTGTAAGTGGGAAAAAGCTCCGCGGGAATATTGTTTTCGTGGATATGGGAATACGATTTCGGGAACGGGTTTTTGCGGTAGCAAAAAGCGCAGGTCCAGATTCTGGAGACGTAGTCGACGCGAGAGTAGGGGTTCAAAACGGCTGCGCATTGGGAGCAATTCAAGGGTTCGTAAGGGAGGATTGGAAGCTCGCTGAATGGCATTAATGGTGTGCACATCACTGATAGCGGGACTACCAGAGACGCAACCTCAGACTTGGAAACGGGCCACGAATGCCATGACCAACGCAAACCCTCGATTGCTTCCAGTTCAGAGAAATCCATTGGCAACCCAGGTCGCGTAATCAGGCGAATTTCATCGGGTCTTGATTGTCCTACGCACCTGATCCAGATCAGGATTAGGGGTTTTTTTTTTTTTTTTTTTTTTTAATTTGGGGATTAACAGGGGTTTAATTTATGGGTTCTGAAGTTGAAGTTGAAGCCGGATTATTCCTTCCTACCACTGTCTGCAGGAGTACATCCAAGGGCCAGAATTTTTTCTTGCCCAATTTTTTTTTTTTTAAAAAAAAATTTCCCCATGAGATTGAATCTCAACCATTGATTTTGAGTGTGTGCACTACCTCCACATCCAACATCGAACTTACCGTTGAAGCCGGCAATGCCGGAAGCGAAGTAGTGACGTTGCAAGGCACGACACCATTTGCTATTTCATTTGCAAAAAAGAAAATTAATCTTATTTAAATTTTTTACATTTTTTTTAAGTAGATTTCTTGTGAGACGGTTTAACGAATCATTAAATTTGAGACGATCTCACGAATATTTATCTATGAGACGGATCAACCCTTCCGATATTCACAATAAAAAATAATACTCTTAGTATAAAAAGTAAAAAATTTCATGAATGACCGAAATAAAAAATCTGTCTCACAAAATACTACTCATGATACCGTCACTGACAAATTTTTGCATTCTTTTATTCTATTTTACGAACTAACTTTACATACATAAATTAAATTCATATTGGTTTTCCCCTTAATGTTAACTTAAAATTTATACAATAAAATTTTACATTTTAAAAAAAAATAGATATTTATTTATGAGACGTATAATAAAAACAATATTTTTTTCCATAAAAATATTATATTTTCATGAATTATCCGATGATGAGAGTTTTTATGTATAAAAAAAAACAAATTTTGTTATTATTTTTAGGGAAATTGTTTATTCTAGTTTGTTTTAAAGTCATAATTCCAAAAATGACCTTCTTTATTACATAATTTGCATTATGTTTTATAAAATTTAAAAATACTAAAATACCATTTTTCTATGAACATATATGTTCCATTTTCATGATTCATTTGTTTAATTATCTATTATTTCTTTTTAAGAGTTGATTTAATATTTATTTTGTATTAAATAATATATTAGAGCCATCAATTCTAGACAATATTATAATGATTTGATATAAACAAAATTGGTAATCGAATGAGTTTGCCATAACTCATATATCTACGCAGTACGTACACAATAATATCAATATAAAATCAAATTTTTTTGCATAAAAATTAAGTGGAAAAAAAAAGAAATTCATACTTGTTTATTTATAGAAATAAGATTGATGTGTTTCACGGCCACTTTTATACGTACGGAATTGATGAGATAATAAAATAAAGAGTTTGAGATGAATAAATTGATGGTGAATAAAAATTAAAAGATAGGAGATATCTTTGTAATCTGATATGATAAAAAGATAATTTTGGTAAATGAATTTAACTTAAGGTTGAAATTGATTATAATATTTATGCTACGCTTATTTAAGAAAATATGTTTTTTTATTATTATTAGGTATAGGCCAAAGGTACAACCAATTAGCAAAAAAATGCCAACATGGATGGCCCATAACCTAAGACTCAGAGGTAAATCCATTAAGACATCACCACTCGTGTGATTGTCACTGTCTGTTCAGCTAAATCGAGAAATCTCCACCAAAATCGTTGCCTCGAAATTCGAAAAATAGTAAGAATTTTAAAGTCATACTGGATAAAATATTTATTTGTTAATTTTGCGATTCTATAAAATTTAAAGTATTTGCTATCTTTGTTAACCATTTCAGTTATATTCGTAATTGGAATCATAAAAATCTCGCAAGTCAAATTTTATTTTCCCGAATTAAATATCTCCAACTTGATCCACCTTCTCAATATATACAACTTTAGAATTTCTTTTTGGTTATTGAAAAAGAATTGCTAACATCGATATGTTCGACATGAGAAATAACCAGTATATGAAATATGCATACATGTTTGACGCATAGACATTAGATATACGATGTACCAATATCTTTTGTAGGATAAAATTATATGAGTAGGTCTCTTGTGAGACGGTCTCCCGAATCTTTATATTTGAGACGAGTCAACCCTACCGATATTCACAATAAATAGTAATTCTCGTAGTATAAAAAGTAATAATTTTTCACGGATGACCCAAATAAGAGACATATCTCACCAAATACGACCCGTGAGATCGTTTCACACAAATTTTTGCCAAAATATATATAAACCTGCTCCGAGGAGGATTTGACAAAGACCAAGAGAGTTAATCAACACTTCAAATATTTTTTTTTACTTTTATACAAGTATTTTAAAAAATATTTAAGCAATATATTCCCTCCCTCTAATTTATTGAATTTTTTTTTTTTACATACATTCTTACTCATGAAAACCATAGGTTACCTACTATAATAATTTGAGACAATATTCTATAGATGAATAGTAGTAAATGCCGGTTGGATATAACTTGTAGTTGAATCAGTGATGGGAAATTGAGGGGGTTGGGAAATAGATTGGTATGTGGGGTGTGATTTTACATAGAACACAAGAATTTGTTTTGAGTATATCTCAAAACACATGGGCTTGATGGGAAATAAGTCAAACAAAATTGGACCCTTTGAGTATGATTACTTTTTTTGGGGACAAACATGGATCTAATACAAGAAATATAAATGTTTTATCAGGTACAATAATTATACAATTGAGAGAATGATCAAAACTTGATGTTTGATTTACGGTATTGTTTAAAAAATATTGTTTTCAAAAGACCTCATACAAGTTATGCAGGTCAACTGGTTTCAGTTTTAAGAAAGTTTGTTGAAATTGGATTTTATATCTTTTGGTCTTACTAAATCTTGGTGTTGGTTGAACTTTGAATATTTCTTTATTTGGACAAACACAATAATCAGCAAATCATAGTTCGCGAAACAGGTCAACCCTGCTCATATTTACAATAAAAGATAATACTTTTGGCATAAATAGTACTTTTTAACGAGTGACCCAAAATCATTCCATATTAGTACTCCACACATTTATTATTGTATTCTATATCGAGTAAAAGACAAAAAACACATGACACCGTATACTATTTTTGTTATTGTCCAAGTACAAGTAATTATGATCTTTAAAATTCGAACATTGCAATCTATCTATAAAAGGACAATTGAAGACTTGGACACCACTCTACGAAATATTTTTCATCTATCTTATATTTTCAAGTAAAGTCAAGCTCTACTGATACATTTTCAAGCACACGCATAAAGTATTATCTGATCTATTTGAAGAATCTTATGTATTTTTCTATCTCACACGTGTATTTATTCTTATATCATTTAAAGTGTGAGCGTTTGTAACTTAAATAAACAATTTTTTGTGCAGATTTGTCTAAGTTGTGAAATTTGTATGCTAAGAGTTTCAGCAAGACAACTGGTAAGTCTTGTTAAAGTGAATTATTATAATTCTTGTAATTATTGAAGTCTTTTATTGAAATCATTTTGGAAATAAAATATTTCTGCACTATTATTCGATAAGTTGTTCACTACACTCAGAAGTTTTCCAAATTTGATCTTGACAGTCAATAACAGTTCTGATCCCCAAAGTTTAACATAATAAAATTTTGTGAAGTATCTATTCACCTATTTTTAAACACCTTCATTGATCATAAAATCATAGATTGCAAAAAATGTAATTATTGAGACGTAAATTATATACATAGAGCATGGCATAGAAGAGCTTGAATGAATAAATAAATAAATAAATAAATAGAAAACAAAAAATATCATTCCCATGTACATCCCCATCTTAAATGAAAATTTGACTTTTATTGGTAACACGAGAGAATTTCTTTGAGCATATCTCAAGACACATGGACTTGGTGGGAATTATGACAAACATTGGGTCCTTTGAACATATAATAGCTATACGAGGGAATACACACGGATTTAATCCAAGAAACATCTGACCCCATATTAATTCATAAATTTTATGTGTATTAAATTCAAATTTGAATTTGATAACACAAAATATTCTTTCATCCTCATCATACAATTTACAGATCGCAAAATTTAAGTGAGATTGTCTCATAAGTTAATTTTTTAAGATATATATTCTATTTGAAAAATATAGATCGAGTATAAATTTTTACGAGTTATTGTCTTTTAATATGAGACTCTATAATTTTATATAAGAAAGATACAAATTGTTCCACTGAATTTCCTTATATGTATATTATGGATTATTATTTTAACAGATATGTTTTAAAATTTGAAAACATTTTTTTTTTATATAGAAATACAACAGAATTTTGATATCAATATATATTTGATGTTAAAAACTTGTGTGAGATGGTCTCACGGGTCGTATTTTGTGAGATGAATATCTTATTTGGGTCATCCATGAAAAAAATATTATTTTTTACGCTAAGAGTATTACTTTTTATTGTGAATATCGATAAGATTGATCCGTCTCACAGATAAAGATCCGTGAGATCGTCTCACAAGAGACTTACTCATATTTGATAGGTACCCAAAACGTATTTTTAAATATAAAAAAAAACAAAATTGAAAAAGTATTTGTCATAAGTTTCGAGGACACTTTTATTTGAAAGCGACGTATCATTTCTTTATTTGTAAATTAATATAACATGAGAAAAAAAAGTTTAAAAAATAATGAATATCACGATTATAGGATTAATTAATTATTTAAAAATATCATGTCATATCATAATATATTGGATTATTTAATTTTTAAAATTATTATATGGGTAATAGAAAATTTGACAAAAATATTATATGGAATATAATATAATAACACAAAAAACTCACATGTGACGGTGTTACATATTAATTTTGTGAAACAAATCTATAATAAGACCTGAATCAAGAAAAAATATTAATTTTTCGACAAAACTTGTGTGAGACGGTCTCACGGGTCGTATTTTGTGAGACATATATCTTATTTGAGTCATCCTTGAAAAAATATTACTTTTTATGCTAAAAATATTATTTTTTATTGTGAATATCGGTATAGTTGACCCGTCTCACAGATAAAGATTCATGAGACCGTCTCACAAGAGACCTACTCTTATTTTAAGCTAAATTAGTATTTTTCACTTTAAAGATGAATTAGGTTGATCTCACTTACGAAATAGATACGTGATATCGTTTCAAAATATATCTTACTTATTTGATTATATATTTTAAGGATGAGTGAATCTCATGTGAGACCGTCTCACGGATCTTAATATGTGAGACGGATCAACCCTACGGGTATTCACAATAAAAAATAATATTCTTAGCATAAAAAGTAATACTTTTTCATGGATAACCCAAATAAGAGATCCGTCTTACAAATATGACTCGTGAGACCGTATCACACAAGTTTTTGCTTTTAAGGAATAAATAAAGATAGATTGCTGAAAAAGGATTAAACAAAATTAAAGCCGATGTTGTTAAAAACAAGCACAATCAGATATAATAATCAGTCAAAGATTTACCATCTTCAAGTCTTTTACCAAAGATATCAAAGCAACAATATTAAACTTTAAACATCAATGAGATAATTTACAAAGTATATATGAAATAATTAATTTAATTTTGTTTAATAATATAATATTTTTGAGTAGAATAAGAATTTATAGAAAAAAAATTAAAACTAAGAAAATAATAATAGTTGAAATTAATTTTTTTTAAAAAAGAAATTAATTTTTTTTTTTAAAAAAAGAAATAAAAAATGCCCTATATTGTTTTTAGATGGTAAAAATCTTGATCGTGCACATCTTTGATTTCTCTAAAGAAAGTGTAGGCTTGTCCCTATCATGTCCCCTTCTTGCCTCCATTCTGCAGACATTTTTTCACAAAGATTCCCACAAACGATGTCATTATTTATATTTTTTTCACATAGATTTTTTATATTATTATTATTATTTAAATATTATTGCTATTATATATTTTTATATATAATTTTTTAAGACATGAAAATCCGTGATCATTTTTTTTTACGAATTGGGTAAATATTTGAACTAACATAATAGTTTAAAATTCACGTTAATCAAGTAAATAATACCACACTTACAGGCTCGCTCGATGTGTTGATAAGTTGCTACTTATTTGCGGAGATCAACTTAAACATGTTGAGAATTTTAAAAAATTCGAGTGATATCTTTATAATTTTTAACAAAGTGTCGATCTTTTTAATGTGCTTCGGTCGAAAAATTGTGCTAGAAAGCCTTGAATTGTTGTTGATTTGAAATTGACAAAAATTTGTGTAAGACGATCTCATGGTCGTATTTTGTGAGACATATCTCTTATTTGGGTCATCCATGAAAAATTATTATTTTTTATGTTAAGAATATTACTTTTTATTGTGAATATCGATATGATTGACCTGTCGCACAGATAAAGACTCGTGAGACTATCTCACAAGAAACCTACTCTTTGAAATTTTAAATAAGCCATTCCCCCAGAAAAATAAATAATCTTTGTGGAATTTTTTATTTGCAAAACTAATAATAAAATTACTGTAAAAAAAAGAAAGAGTTAAAATAGGAGATGTCTTAGCTTTCTTGACCTATAAAAACACCATTCATTTTCCTAACTCGGCGCGACACGTTTTCTTTCGGAATCTCCAAAGAAACTTTATTCAGAGCGTATTACGGATCTTGAGACGAAAAGGGATCCAAATTTCTTGAATTTTGAGCAAAATCTGCGGGAATGGAAGGTGTTTTAAAGGGCGATGTAAATGATCTAAATTTGGAGGCAACTGAGCTGAGATTGGGGTTACCTGGAACAGATGAATCTTATACTGCTAAGAACAACAAGCGAGCCTCGCCTGAATCTGTCGAGAAGATTGGATTCAACGGCGATTCAGCGGCAAAGTCCGGCGACCCGGTTACTGTGCAGCCACCCAAGTAAGAAACTCACTCAACTTTGTCTTTCTTTTTCGTGTTTAACCGAATGGCTTGGAAATTTTAGATATTAAGCACAAATTTTTTAATGCTTAAGAAGTTAGATGATGGGAAGATAATTCATATTTTGACAGTAATTCTTATATGTTTTAAGGGAAAAAATTCGCTCAAGTACATAAAATCTGCAAATGGCTTGTTGAATTAACTGGGTATTTGATGACAGGGCACAGATTGTGGGGTGGCCGCCGGTGAGATCCTACCAGAAGAATAATCTCCGGCCAAATAAGACGGAATCTGAAACTGGGATTTATGTGAAAGTTAGCATGGATGGTGCTCCTTTTCTTAGAAAGATTGATTTGAAGGTTTACAATGGATATTCTGAGCTGCTTAAAGCTCTGGAAAGCATGTTCAAGTTCACCTTAGGTAGGGATTTACATTTGTTTACGAGTTTTCGTTTTTTTTACATAGAATATTGGCTCTGGGAAGTAGGGAATTTAGTTGATGATGATAAATGAAAGTAAGCTTATTCTTTTTATTATGTTAGATTAGATATGATCTTTGAAATTTTGGTTAGTTAAAGATGCTAATCTAATGTATTTGTAGAAAAAGTTAAAATCTTTTAAGGTGAGCGGCTGTTTTTATTTGTTGTATACATACTGTTTGCAAGTTCGAGTATTTTTTGAGTTTCTTGATTCTTGGGGAGATTTGTAACGAGGGATCTATCTATACTTTTGGTGATCATCAGGTGAATACTCAGAGAGAGAAGGTTATAATGGATCTGAATATGCACCTGCTTATGAAGATAAAGATGGTGACTTGATGCTTGTTGGAGATGTTCCATGGGAGTAAGTCCTCTGCTCTAATTTCGACCTCTTTATTTACTCAGAGACGGCAGGATAGAGGGATGGTTTGGAGCAAAACTTAAAATTTCGAAGAGATGTATGTATATAGAATCCGGATGTTAACTGGTAAAAACAATACATGGATTACTGCAAATAATTTATGTCTTTTTCTGTCTGATTTTTTAAAATATGATCTGAGCTTTCGTCCTCCCCTGATTTTTTGCAGGATGTTCATCTCATCTTGTAAGAGACTGAGAATCATGAAGGGATCAGAAGCTCGAGGTTTGGGTTCCGGTGCGTGAGCTAAACACTGTTTCCGTGGGTTGTTAAGGATCGTGGGATCATCTGTTAGATGATTATACTCCCATCTCCTGTTCTATATATATACTCGTCATGCCTGGTGAATCGGTTATGAAGATGTTTTCGACAACGTTTGTCGTCGTGCTTATGCATACGTGAAATCCTAGATGGAATATCATTTGCAATAGAAGATCTGGACTGCGAAAACAGGAAGTGATCGAAATATATCCGAGGAAGATATAATTCCTTCATGTTTTTTTTTTCTGTTTTTCCCCCATGGATTCACTAGGTTTATGTATATGTGGTGTGCTACACGAAAACTGTAAAAGAAACTATTGTGGTTTTTAGTAGTATCCAGACATTTTCCTTGTAATAAATCCATTTGGAGACTTATTTGCTTTTCAAGGAATTACATATGTTCAAGAATATTTGTTCTAATATTTTTTTTGCATTCTACTCGACCGCAAACGCCCGAAACAGCTCAAAAACAATATGGCTAAAATCTTCGTTGCATATTTGCATTGTGTTGGGTACATGTGAATATGGTGAACTCCATCGTTGGATTTCGGGAAGTGCGTGGATAATTTTGTAACGATATCAATCAAGGTATGATGATATTCAAATAGGCAAAAAAAAAAAAAATTAGTCAGTGGTTAAGTCCAATATCTTGTGTATGTAGGAATCTTTTGTGGCGACGAAATTAATATTTGTTGCCTCGGGGATGTTGAATTTTCAACGAATTACTAGAATGTATAACGAAAGCCAATGTTACATTTTTATATATTATCATGTAGATTCAGTGAACCTCAATGCTAATTTTATATACTTATTATCCAGACAAAGACTCCACAAAAATATTTATGATTTTGCCAGAATCGAAATCTATTATTATATATTTGTAATGTTCTGTTGTTTTGTATGTTTGGAGTAGGGGTGCAAACGAACCGAATCGAGCCGAATAATAGTAAAAAAATCAGGCTCGAATTCGACTCGAAATAGGTATATTCGAGTTCGAGCTCGATTCGAAGTTCGATAATTTCAAATGTTTGGGCTCGAGCTCGGCTCGAAATGAAGTTCGAGTTCGAGTTCGGCTCGAAATATTCGAATATATTCGTGAACTATTCGAATTATTGCTCGGATATTAAGGTTTGAAAGCTCGAAATGCTCGAAATATTCGAAATATATATATATATATATATAATTATATTATATTAATAAAATATTAAGGCTCGCGAACTATTCGCGAGCTATCGAACAAAATAATTTGGGCTCGAGTTCGGCTCGAAAAAAAGTTCGAACATGTTCGAGTTCGGCTCAAATTCGATAAGTTCGAATACGAATCGAATATTTATCGAGCCGGCTCGAAAAACTCGCGAACATGTTCGATTCGTTTGCAGCCCTAGTTTGGAGTATATTCTTAGTTCCTGTTAATGTTATGGAAGAAACATATTTTGAATACATTCATCGAACTTACAAATACATGCAATATATTCATCATTTAGTTTGGGTCAATCCACGTAACGAGGTATTGTTTTTTGGTAAAAACTTGTGTGAGACGGTCTCACGGGTCGTAATTGTGAGACAGATCTCTTATTTGGATCACCCATGAAAAAGTATTACTTTTTATGCTAAGAGTATTACTTTTTAGTGTGAATATGGGTAGGTTGACCCGTCTCACAGATTATGATCCGTGAGACGGTCTCACATGATACTCACTCTTGTTTTTTAAGTCATTGTAGTAGATTTCAAATCGATCTTAGGATCTATCGAGTCACTTGAAATCATTCCTTCAAATACTCCATCAAGAGCCACATTTTTGTTTCTTTTCTTTTCTTTGCCTTCAATTCTACATTTCCGAAGCGTTTATAAAGAATGCTCGAATTGACGAAACCTATTTACCTCGATTGTTTAACAACCAGACCAGAATATGCTTTCACTGTAAAGAAAACTCAATCTTGACCTGAGAACTCAAGGCTGCTCCAACCCTGGCTCGCATAAATGCATATCTGACTCGTATTTCAAAACAAACAATCCAAGAGACAAATAAGATTGAACAGACGCTCAGTTCAGAAAGTAACGGAACGATGAGTTTTTCATGTACTGCATGAAATGCAACGTTTTCAAACAAAGTAACAAGTCCCATATGAATCAATTGCCATATAAGGAAGAACACTGCAAGCCATTTAAACTTGAAGTTCCATACCCGCAAATATTTGTACGAAACTGTCTGAGCTTGCAGCTCCATGATTCCTCAAAAATTAAATAGAGCTAGTCCTTCACTTGATGCTAAATGTTAGACGGGATAAATTGGTAAGATTGCCTCACCTTGTAACATCCTATTCATACTCCATGAGCATGTCAACGCTAGAAGCACCGAACGAGTCCTCTAAAAAACATCTTTAAAAATTGCTATGGAACAAGTTATGTATAACCTTAACCAGAGCTTAAAATTCAGTCAGTAATCCATATCTAACAGGAATCGTGTAGTTTGTATTCAGCTATGCAAACCAATCGTGTAGTTTGTATTCAGCTATGCAAACCTTTCCTCCCAAGTGCATGAAGAGAAATATTCAGGAGGTCAAATAACTTGAGCCTTCCGAGGTGTCTCCAAACTCGACCCTGGCTGATGGCCTGAAGCTTCAAATTGACTTCCAAAGCACTTTCAATCCTTGTGAAAGAATAATGAACAGCTCTCAGGATTATAAAATTTACCTTCAGCGAATCTCACTCTGTTACACGTTCTTCATTACTCTCTTCTGCCGTATCATCGTCCAGTTGAGGAACTCTGGGATCCTCCTTCGGTTCTTGGTTTGGATCATCCTCCAGGTCCTGGAGAATGCCAGGATCCTTGTTAACTTCAGAATCTGGGGACACAGTAATGGGATCTGAAACCACTATAATGGTTGAATTCAGAATCACTGAAGTCTGTGTTGAGCTTGCTGGCTCATTCTCAATATTGGTATCAGAAGTAAAGTATGATATGCCAAATCTCTGCCCATGAGTTAGTCCTGGACAATACCCCTGCAAATAACAAGACTTGGTAAAAAAAATCTCCAGTCCAGGAAAAAAAACTTTAATTTTTTTTGCAAGTTAACAAAAGAATTCTCCAATCTACATAAATAATGTTTGAAACAAAGCACTTAGTTTCCCTGAACAAAGACAAGTTTTTAGATCTCAGTCAAACATGGATCTCAGACAAGTTTTAAAACAACATTTTTGGATTACAGCTGAAGGACCAACATAAGACAAAATTGGCAACATGCTACATCATTATGATTTGTCGAGCATTCCAGGGAAACTCTATGCTCAAAAGGTCTGTATCTAAAATACAGAAATGTATAATTAATAAACCAAGTATGAAAACGTTGCAACCACAATACCAGAAACTGAAATTATATGCAAATAGAACTGATATGTTTTCCCAGAGTTAAACTTGTATACAAAAATCCTAGCAAGAGCTAGTATTTCCTAGCTAAGCTAGTCACAACAACCAACAAATAAAATAACTGAATGGCTAACTCAAAACAACTCCCTGCTCTTATATTACCCTTCCCCCTTCCCCAAGTTGTTGCTTCTAGAATTCTCTCCATGACAGTAAGCTGACTTTGGCCCAATACATTTAAGCCCCTAACAGGAAACACATAACTTCTCCAAGGATACCGGACAACCTTCTTAGGCATGTCTAACTGAATACAACTAAACATATCATACAGAGTTCTCATGAAAGTGAGGTTAAGCCAGAGCACGAGCCATACATGCTCTGGATATTTAGCATATGATACTTCATCCTAACCTTCATCAATCCGGAGAAGTGCGATCTTTGTAAATTGGCATGTGGTAAAAAATTGGGGGAGTCCGAGACTGTGTAGTATTCGCTTTGATTTCTATCCCTAGAGTCCTTGGAAATGTGTGAAGGGTATGTTTCCTGCCTTGGATTTCCGCTTCTGCAATATGCTCCAATGTATGAACAATGTTCAGTCACCAATGAAATTTGAGGAGTCGCAGGAAGTAAGTGGCCTTCCGTGCTAAAGATGTATCTGTAAATGTTAAGATTCCGCGCAATTATGGTTGAGATAGGGAGGCAGAGAAATTAATACAAAGTTATACTAATTGGGATAAAAAAAAGAAAAAGAATAACACAGCACAAGTGCCGAGAAACATAAACATATTCCACGAAGGAGCTGCAATTGATGAAACAAAAGAAGATTTTGGCCTGCTTTAAGCCAATAACTCTGTCTGCTCATATGATTATCCCGTGCTTTTACTCTTCGACCATAGATAATTGATGAAACAAAAAAAAGATTTTAGCATGCTTTAAGCCAATAACTCTGTCCACTCATATGATTATCACATAGACATTTCAGCTAATATCTATGGTCGAAGAGTAAAAGCACGGGAAGGTTTAACATTTGCGACTATGTTAGCATACTTAACCTTTAATTTTATAATTCGCACAAAATTTTTATTCAATTAACTTATTTGATGAAACATAACAGATAACAAAAGCAACTCACTTGTATGGGCCAGTTTCAACCAAGTTATTTGGACCAGCTGCTAGATCAAATAGCAGCCACAAATATTTTACCTGAATTAGTTCATACAAAATTGAGTGAAATATCACGATCAAATGCACAAGCCAGCCAGAGAGGAAAGAAGAGAGAGAAAAATAAAATCATGTGATTTAGAAGAGGAACTCAATAAAAGCGGTGCAGAACCAAATGCATGTATCTTGGAAAGTCTAAGTAGTTAGAGGACAAGACTCCACAAGATCATACAAAAAGAGTATGTATACAGCCACCGAGTGGTCTGTTGACAAGATGAATAGGTTCAAATGGTATCATACTTCAAATCAACGAGTTTTTATGCCTTGAACGTCCAACTCACCAGTTAATTATTTATAATGCCCATATTAGTTTCCAATGAAGAAGCCAGCAGTCGTTGATGTTTTCCTAAAATATTCATGCCAGTTGCAGAAACTACATACCAATACCAATTTTCCTTTGCAGTATTATTTCCACCTATCAGATTTGAAAATTAACAAATATGGTTCTATACAATATCAAAAGGAGCCTATAGAGTCTCCACTAAGCAAGGAGTCAAGGCGAAGGTATTAGAGGTGATAGATGAACATGTTAAAAAATGTCAGACTTGTAAAGGAGACTCAAAGAACTTACAGTCTCAGCCAAAAAGAAGCTTTCCATGTGATCTTCCTGCTGGTGAAATTCTACATCCGATATATGACAATATCCACAAGTGCATCGAGCCCCATACTGCAAGCTTGCTAGTATGTCACGTCCTGCGTCAAGAAAACTGAGCAGTTTGACAAAAGTCATATCTTAAACACATTGGGTAATTGAAATGAGACGCCAGGAGAATTGAGCTAAAAAATGGGAATATACAACCTCAGAGCACCAGAGGCAAATGCAAAAACCACTTATTTAGTGTCTATGTTCCAAGATATGTGGTTTGTACTAATGTGGCCTATAAAAAAATTCTATAGGTCTGTTTCACTCAAAAACAAGAAAATGTTTCAGCAAAAGATGTTTTGTTTGTGGGTGAGTGACATTAGTGGATTCTTCATAAAATCAAATACAACCTGGGATTTCGGGTAGCTTTATACAGCCAATATGTGCTTTCTATAAGTTCCGGGCGCAGTGGATAGCTTTTCTGACCTTGCTGAGATGAAAGAATAACAACTGATGAAAAATCATAATAGAGGAACAAAATGAAAAACAATTGTTGCCATTTACAGCTAAGTGTTCTACAGGTGCACTTTGGTCATTTCAAAATTCACTAAATCTTATCTTGCTATGTGACAGACATCAATGCACCACATTTATTAAATGCCCTTATTAATAATTCATCAGCCAAACAACCTATGCAGGTAATTCCTGGGGTAAATGGAAGTACTGACTCAAGAAAATAATTTAAGTGAGATGCTACAACTTAAACAAGGTTGAGAGCATATATAAAAATTATGTGGGTAGCAATCAAATTTACAAACAATTGAAGATGCATTTTATTGAAAAAGTTCTCAATTAACTCGTCGTCTAATGAATATGAAACGTATATGAGTGTTGACACAAAGAACAAAGACAAGTTTTTAGATCTCAGTCAAACATAGAGCTTTCCATGCCTAATAATCTCTTTATTTCTTTCTCAACTTGAGGGCTGGGGTGGACTGCTGTTAAGGGGTAGAGGTGGCCAGCAACAGGAAGAATCCTCTAACTCATATGGGGCCAGCGCAAGAATTTCATTATTTTTATGTTATTTTAGCACGGTAGCTATTCATCTTAGCAACCGGTGTCACAAAGTTGTATGTTCACGAACTCCTGTCTCCACTGTCCAAACTAGATGTCAACTGACATAAATAAGGATTTGCAAGTTCAACGCTCTGTAGGTGTTTCACTCTGGTAAAATGACAAATTAGCAAAATTCGAGCAAATAAAATGGAAATGGGGAAGCGCAAATCCTTGGATTAACACAGACGAACAAAATGATAACAATAATCAGCCAACCTGAACATTGAAAGTGGCCAGATTGAAACCTTCTGGAGTGAAACCATAACGTTTCCAGACACTGAAAAAGGCAGCATGTGTTTTAATTGCAGGCTCAATATCCCCAGCCAGAACCTTCAAGAAGCATTGTGAACTGTTCAACTTACTCATAAAATTAAAACTTGCATGACTCCATGATAAAACGACAAGTATAAAGTTTAACAATAAAAAAACACCTGAAGTCCAGGCCAAAATGCCTGAAGGCTATTAAATAAGGGCCAGACAAGGGCTGCGGAATTCATGTTTACCTCTACATACCTACATACAATAAAAAACATCACCAGAACATTTGTAATGTGAAAAAAGCGGCAAAAATTAAAAGAAAAAAGGCAAATGTTTGAATACATCTGGAATAATATGTAACTAGAGACAGTTGGTATATGAATTTACATACCATGGATCATTATAAAGATAGTGCATTGCAGCCCTATAAGCTTCTTGGAAGATGAAAAGATACTCTTCATCACCAAACAACAAATAAGCCTGAAGCCAACTCAATGATGATTAAAGGGGTGGTAAAACAATTTGCATATCCCACAAAATAAGTTCTGAAGTTCCAAGAAAGTACCAAAATACAATATATATATATATATATATATATATATATATATATATATATATATATATATATATATATATATATATATATAATGAAGTAAATATCTAGAACATAATTAAAGGAACATTAACTTGAGTTGCACTTTGAAAGAAGTATTTGTTTTGGGAAATGATTTGAAGAATGGATTTTAAATGATGTATATCTAGGTTCATCTGGGGTGTATTTGAATTCTAGTAGAATTACTACTGAAAATACTAAACTTTACATAGAGAGGATTTGAAATTCACTTAAATTTATTATATCCAAACAAGTCAAAAAATTTGAAATTATGGATTTGAATTCCATAATTTCAAAATTCATCAATTCTAACATAAGCTAGGTCAAATCTCTAAAGCTGATGTGGTATTCCAGTGTGAAATTAAAGCATGGAAGACTTGTTTGAATTACATGCCTCCTCGATGAATCTTCAAATGAAAGTATGGATAATCCAAATAACTGCCGAAAGATAAGTTCAAGTTGCCTTAACAGTAAACATGATTGAGGGTGTTCAAGGGTTACAAGAGAAGTCCTATGTTATATTGGTCATATGCTATTTGACAAGATCAGGTTGTAGATCGTAATCCAATGAGTTTTAGTAAGGCCTCGTGACGTTTTTATAAGCCAAGACGAAGTGGAAATTAAGATGCGTTCTAAAGCAGCCACAATGGTCACATCATATATAATAAGGAATGCTAGTAGTTGGATTTTAGCAATTTGGTGACCAAAGCTACACCAAAAAGCTTTGAACAGCCCATTATACATTGGAAGTTAGAACAAGTAGAAAAATGAACATCAATATTATCAAATATCTGAAATGCAAGAAAAATGTTCCAGGAAAACTTTTGTAACATTTAAAAGGTCATCCTCAATATTACCAGGAGACATAATATATAAAAAGAATAAATGGAAAACAAAAGAGATCAGTATGAAATACAGAAAGTTCTCGACATAATTCTAACAGGAATCACCTTTAATAGATATTCATAGAAAGAGTCTATACTTGTCCCAATTCCCGCATCCTGCAACCCAACAAACAATTGCAGTTTACCAACTCCACTATCCCTTAAAAGTTACCGAATTAAGTTAATATACCTTATATACTTCACTTACACAAAAATACTTAAATATCAACAAGGAAGGTTCTCCAATATAAATAAATCAAAGAAAGAATAAGGCATCATCTCTGTTACGTCTCAATCCACAAAACTCCAACAAAACCAGTAATAAAAGAGAATATTAATTGTTAAGATCTATAAAGAAAATGACAAATCTTCACGAGAAGAACGGCCGCTTAGAGCAGAAAATATTCATAACAGAACATCTTCCCTCTCCCCTAGCATTGGCTAGCAAAAACTGTCATAAAATTCAAATCTACTAAAATAACTAATCCCACCCCATTTTATTCTTGACAAAGTACAAAATAACTAAACCCATTTGGATCCAACCCACTATTACCCATAAACCCAAACAAACTATTACCCATAAGCCCAAGCCCATAACAATCTCTCAAATGATAACACCCTTACAGCACAATGAATAAAGAAAAAATTGCAAAGGAAGAAAAGAATTGCATAATTAATAGAACAAAAAATGAAATCATTACGTCCGAAATAAATAACCAAGCATGGTAAGATATGAACCACAGAAAGAAACATCCATCTCCTTTTTATAGCTATCACGTTGAAAAACTAACCTTCTGAGTCCATTCACCAGAAAAAACATCTATATGAGCACCAACTAAATTAATCCTTGAACGACGAGACCAAAGTCCTCGAACAGCATTTTTTGTGACTTGCTCAAAAACTGCATTTACCATGAAGGACAGCGGGGAAGTGTAAGAAAATATTAAAATTTCCTTGCAGTATTACATGGTAGCAGGTTGAGCTTTTCTAAAAGAGATAAAAACACATCGAATTCTGATGAAAAGGCATTAAACTGAATCATCTTGTTGGATAAACTATTTATTATAGTGACCACATCAAACATGTTTTTGTTTATTCAAAGGTCGCCGGTTGTAAATGTTTTATGGTGCATGATATAGAAACCTCAACATGAACTACGAAGTAAGATAATTAGATAACAAAAAAGATTCTAGTCTACTGCCTCTTTAGACAATGTCAAAGAGCAACCCTTAGAAATGTTCTCATTACGTAATCTTCTGGGAGAATATTTGATTTTCGCTTCTCTCAGATGAGACAAATTGCACTTTCATGACAGGATATTCTTTGATAGTAATTAATACAACACTTGCATAAGAAATACTGATAAAAGTAAACAGAACTTGATAATAATATTCAAAAATCATTTCAATACTTACTGGGATCATATGTCAGGCGGCTGAGCACCCCAAACTCTAATGTCAGGGTTCCACCACCAGCTGTTGATGTTATCTACACACATATGATCTTCAAAATTAGTAAATAATTTTCGTTTTATACAAAAAAGATAGGCAGAGACGAGCGAGAAAATAAAATCATCATAAATGAATCAGATCTAATCAACAAACTTGGTCTCCCACCGGTCAGATCATCATCAATTATTCACTGCGGTCTGCGTATAATCACATGATCTCAGAATCTAGAGGAAGATATGGTATCACGAATGGAACTTCCCATCGTCTGGCTGAGAATACATGGCGTAAAAAATTCCATGGTATTTAACATTGCATTCGACCGACAGATTTGATGGATTTGGATTTCAAATTCTTATCATGGAAACATTCAAATTGTTTGGGTAATTTTCCCACGGATTTCAAATTCCTCATTTTCAAGTTTAAGTTGATTTTGAGCCAAAATAAGTGTATTAAAATACCCACAAAAGTTTAAATACCACAAATCGATCATTATATATTATTTCTTATAGTTTTATTACTAATAATGGAAGTAAATAGTACTTGAAGAGAGAAGAGAGAAAAGAGAACACAAAGAAGCTTTGCCTTGCTTTCGTTTTCATCAACACCGAGCAATAGGTTTACTGATCCAAAAGGAATCCCTGCCACAAAAATAACAATTAATAGTCAGAAGACCACAAAAACCTATAAGAAAAGGTTGCATATTCATTACCTAAATATAAATGAAGTTAATGACATGTTTATTTGTGTTAACTTTCCAATTTAATCACTTGTTTCAACCACTCAGATGTTTCGTTAAGATGAAAAATATGCAAAAATGCAATTGTTCTAACAAGCTGATGGGAAAAAGGCAAGGATAGCATGTTCTTAATTGATAAGACAAATGATGAATATTATTTTTTTAACTGGTTTTTCAAACCCGTTGACCGACAAAACTTTTTCAGTTTCTAATTATACCCTAAAAAAATAGTAAGCAATTAGGTGTATATTTATTCAAAACTTACTGAAGTTCAGAATGCTACCAGAAAAAAATGCGTAGAGTTTTATAGAGGAACAATAAATTCACGTGAATACAGTTTGTAACAATAAATTGGTTCTCAAAATTTGCAAAAATATCAAATTGTACCTGTAGGAGTATCAAAAGCAGGTAACATCCTGCGACCTAAATCCTCTGCTAAGCGAAGTAGCTCATCATCATATGAAGGTATCCTCATGCCCTAGAAGTTCAAAATCAGCATTCATAAATTCTGAAGTATTGAGATTGAAATAGCACAGTCATTTTAAAGTTTCCAGGGATGAACAAGAGTTCTCCAATAATTTTTATCAGGATTAGGATTAAATAATGCAGTTGGCAAAGACCCATCAACACTTGCTTCACAAAAAAATAAAAGCATAGATACAACAAAACTTTTGAAGTTGGATGTGACCTACATAACTTGGATTTTCTAAAGGCTTTGAGGTAACAGCATCTACTTAAAATGGGAAAATAGACACTTGCTAGCTTAACAATGGCTTGTTGTCACTTGTTCTATCTTAAGTCATAATGACACCAGAAACTAACTAGATATAAAAGGATAAATAACCAATAATTTAAAGCAAAAGGTAAATTTTAAAATTTTCATCAAATAGTAGCACAGAAGGTGTTGATAGCATTATTTTATACCGTATTATAATCACTTGCAAGGAGATGAGCAGACAATAAACCTCCAAGTATCCTTATAGTAGTTTCAAAGATGGAAACGGTCTTATTCTGCAATACAAAGCAAAAAAATTTAGTTGGAGAGATAAACCACAAACCAAAATGACACCTACAATTTTTTAATGCTTCACCCATCCAGACACTTTCGAACAACAAGAAGACAATGTATACGTAATATATATGAATAAACTAAGTTAAGTAATGGTTCATCTGATCAGTGTTATACCACTTTCAGGTCTGGTTCTAGATGGTACATTTTCCTTGAATATAGTCATTTGATTATAAGGTTTAACAGTGGTTCTTTGCTTCCAAGGCGTTTTAAGTTTTCAAGTTAACTAGTTCCACCTTGAGAAGTCACAGACTATTCAAGTGCCAGAAATGAAATGCAGAGCCCCATTTCACAATAAACTTACTACTTCTCACAGTTGAAGGGGTCATTTGATTTCGCCAAATGCATGAACCATGTCAAGTCACGTCTCATTAAATTAACAGTTCACAGCAATAAAAGAATAATATGTTCGTGCTGTTTGTTTTCCATTTTACTATTGAAAAACAGAAGAATAAATCCGGCGGGCTGATTAGAAAGATTACATCGTTATAACCAATTTACATCATAACAAACCAGTAGAACAACACAGTAATATATATTCTTATGTATTCCAGAAATGGGTGCATTATAGGCATGTGTCTTATCTCTAGCAGGGCGAGGAGAAAAATTAGCAATAATACACTGAACCTTGTTATCACAATAAAGTGACGTGAAACCAGACCAGGTAGATATTTCGAAGTTCATTTCCACATAAAACGAACATGAAGTCCATACTCACAATATCAAACCGTAGATTTTTACCAATCCATTCAACAGATGCTGAGAAGCGTTCTTGATCACCGAGCAAAGCCAGTGTGTCTAGTGAATCAATCTGGGCAGGCAAACATTCCAGCAGAATTACTAAAAAAAGATTGATAACAGTAACTAAGAAAAATAACAGTCATGAAACAGATTAATGGCAGTGAATCTCACCAATGTTAAAGCATATCCTCCAAGAGTATCTTCCCCACCACATGATAAAGGTTTCAATTCATCACGAGGAAATGCATGCTTCATGTACCCATCAAATGCATGATAAAACATTTCACGCACCTAAATTACACGCAAAAAGGTTCACCATCAAAAGGACATACTTTTAACTTGTGCGAAAAGAAAAGAGCAGTTATACTAGAATACTCTTAAATCAATGGAAAGAACAAACACTGTACCATTAAAATTGCATAATTCCGTCCATTCTTGTTCACTTGAAAAAATCACGGTCGTACAACCAAATATTATTGATTCTCAATAGGGTCTGAGATTTATCTTGACGGGGAAATCCAAATCAATCACAGTTTTCCTTTTGTCTAAATATATCATTAAATTTTAATGAACAAAAAGTGAAGTAGAAACTATATCCTATCACATTCCGACTTCATCTAATCTCAGGATAAACATCTCAGACGATACCCCAGTACCCGACTCGAGCAGCAACCAGACTTTTCTTAATCTTATCCCTCCCCTTTTGGCAGGAGAGTCATTAGGGTGAAAAACCTCATGGGAAGAAGAATTAGTGGAGTCTGACATGGAAAAGGACGAGTGAAGTGGTGCACTTGTATTAGTCAAAGAAGAATTGGTGGCTATAGATGTAATAGAAGCAGGAGAAAGATCACTACAAGTAGGTGAGGAGCCAGGTGGTGTGCGGTATGGAAAAGAAATTTGAGACGTGAACTGTGGAGGAGAATTCATCAGGACTATGGGTGAATTTTTTTCTCATTTGATGAGGAAGAATTGGAAGTAAAAGAAAATACACTAGAATAAGGACTCATCATTCAAAAATGACATGTCGACTGGTATAGACCCGTTCACGACTGTAAATCAAGACAAGGAGATAACCTTTGTAATTTGGCCCATCTCCTCCAATAAACACACAAAGACGGGAGCGAAGGTGGATGGAATTCAGAGGAGTGGATAAAATGGTATTCAAGAAGAAAGAAGAATGATTTAGAATAATAATACATGAGAGTTAGTGGAAAAACCTGCTCCCAACAGGCGATCAGAAAGGTACTCGAATTCATTTACAATCCCGAGTTTCCAGACACATCGCACTTCCGCTCGGGTCGAGGCTGCCCCTCGGTCCTAAGATGGATCAAAGAACAGTGGGGAACCTCCGCTGGTTTTTGGAATTCGACATCAGGAAGTATTTTCACACCATCGACTGACATCGACTCATCTCAATCTTTAAGGAAGAGATCGACGATCCCAAGTTCTTTTACTCCATTCAAAAAGTCTTTTCCGACGGATGACTCGTAGGAGGTGAGAAGCGTCCTTACTCCGTCCCACACAGTGTATTATTATCGGCCCTACCAGGAAACATCTACCTCCACAAGCTCGATAAGGAGATAGGGAGGATCCGACAGAAGTACGAAATTCCGATTGTTTAGAGAATTAGATCGGTTCTATTTACTTGGATATCAACGCAATAAAGTTATTCAGCAAATTTATTGGAATTACATTATCATCCCTGTTCTCATCCTCCAAATCCCCAAGAAAGAAGGGGCTCAGTTTCGGAACCAAACAGGGAACCATGATTTTCTCTATTCCGATGCATGACATAGAGCAGCACTGGATATATAAAACATATAATTACCAGGCGAGCCCACCCGGAAGCACAGTTTCACCATCCCAAATTGAAATGCTCGAGCTTGACACCTAATTACCTAATAGACCAAATCCCACCATTCAATTCTATCGTGATCCATCCCACTTAACAATGAGGAACCCAGCTGGCCTTGAAAACACGACTGATGCTTTTAAAAAAATAAATAAAATAAAATCGCCGCTGCATTAAATTCTTGGGTATCCCCAGCAGCTAAATTATCTGCCATTCAGTTCATTATAGCCTTAAAGCATAGAAACATCTCCAATAACACAAAAAACATCCCAAAAAAACTCAGAGAAAAGAACAAATGATCCATGAAACGATCACCGGATGATTGTGACTCCATCATTAAAAGGAATCCATCCAACATTTCTTAATTTCCACCATTGACGTAAACTTGCAGTGTACCTCATCTCTGAGCTGCTTCGTCTCCTCCTTGGTGACACCTTCAGAGAGAACTTCAAATGCAAAATACCCAGAAAACAATAGTAAAACCAGCAAAATCGGTTTCTTCGAGACTCCCATAGATCTCCGTGTGCGCGTTGTTCGTCTGAGTTTGGGGCTGTGAAAGAGAGAGAAGGGGGGATGGATCGATATACCCGACGAATACTTCGAAACTGAACCGAATCACTGTCGGAGCTAAAATCGTGCAAAAAGTCAATAGCGACTCTCACTTGTATGGCTTATCTGATAAGAGCGTTTTTAATATCAGTGAAAAATAAATTTTCCCTTTTTTAAAAAAGTATAAATAAAAGAATTATTCTTAAAAAAACTCTAATTTTTTAAACACAAAAAAAAAAAAATTCCTAATCAATTCTACACTCAAGCTTAAAGCTAAAACCCTTTTTAGGTCAATTAATTCCAAGTGAGAAAAATTTATTAATGATACCATTTAAAATAATTATTGAATATTAGGAGAAAAGAAGAATAAATTTTATAGGTCAAAACTTGGTTTTTGGTAAGTTAGGATTAACTGACCAACGAAAGCTTTATTTTTTAGAGTCAACGTGAATTCGTAGTGGACAATTGACTTGAATTTGGATTTTGTTGTGTTTGCCCTATTGAATTTGTCATATTTAATCCTATAATATTAAAATAAAATGCGTAGACATAATAAAAGTTGACTTTTTTTTAGAAATACCACTCAAGAAATATTTAAATTAAATAAATACATTAAATTTTAAAAAAAAGGAAAACCAAATTAATTAGTTTATCATTGCGACCAAGTGGACAAATATTTTTACTAAAAACCAATCTGTATTCTAATATGTTTTCCATGAAACCAATCGACTATCATAAAACAAACTCATGGATATTTCACGAAAAACAATACACACACACACTCACACACTCATGGATCTTTGAATTTCATGTTGAACCTATATATATAGTTCACCTATTCAACCGATAGAATGCAACAACAATCTCCACATAGTTGTCCCAACATGACCCAAATTAATTCAACAAATTCAACAACAGGCCGAAAATTTTACCCGTAAAATCGAATATTATTCAGTCAGCAGGCAAATTCGACTGTGTGAAATAAAACGACGAGGTACATTTTTCAAATTAAAATTGCAAAGGCCATAAGTACTAGATGGTTAAACTATGATGCCGGTTGCTTTTTTTTCTTGGGCCTTCTCTTTCGACGAGGTTTTCGAGCATCAGAGTTGGAACTTTGGTTACCACTGTTGCCAGTGGTTGAATCCATGTCGCCCCGTTTTCTGAAGGAAGGCCTATTGATGCTGCTAGATGTGTTGCTAGAGGTTGATAGTTCGGCTCTCTGGTGTGATGGCTTCTTTCCTGAAGATCCAGTAAATCTTGATTTATTATGAACGGAACGAGGAAACGGTTTATTTGATGGTCTAGGTGGTGGCATGAGAGCACGAGCAGAGATCTGCCTCTGCATTAATAACAAGTAGAAGCTGTGACCTTTTCAAACACTATAATCGTAAACATCTTTGGTTAGAACTCTTCTGTGTTTCATATTCTCAACAAAATTTATCGGCTTTTTGCACACATCAACAAATATTTGATCATGGGATAACTACGATTGGCAAGCTTAGAATTCGAATACTAACCTGATTTCTTTCATCACTTGACATTCCGGATGCTGCTTTACCTGAGGCACTCGAGACTTGCTCCCTGAAGAAAATACAGAAACGGTTTCCTGATGTCATTTGGAGATAAAAAAGAGAGCATGCCTGCTACATTATCAAAAAATATGTATGACGTGTGTGTTAATTAGGTAGTCTAGGATTACTGATTATTACCTGCAGCCTCGGCATCATGGGCAGGTTTTTATTTTCCATTTCAAACTTGTAAGAGTTTAATATAACGTTCTCTTAGGTTGAGTTCATGTACATATGCCAATAAAAAGCTTTTGTAGCATTTCTATCAAACAAGCTTTAATCACGTAATGATCCACCAAAATGGTATGAATACAACACATCTAACTATTTTGTTTATGGTCCTTCAAAAACAAAAACACTTCAAATGTTGGGATTTAAGACCAGCATCAAATTCTATGTCACTGAACAGGTATAAGGAGGCTGGCAAAGCCAGGATTCAACAAACGACAATGTTCGGTTTTGAAGAATAAAACAGAAATCTCTCCCGATACCTTGTGCTTTTGTCTGTCCACTCATCATCTGCATCAGCATCATCACTAGAGCTCCCATTTAAGAAGAAATCATCATCGCTTGGATCCAAAAGCCCATCATCCTCGCTCCCTGTTTCTGTTACCGAGTTCAAGCAAAAAATATAAGTTCTAAGCATCAGGCACGAAATAAAAAGAAACAAAAACAAGAATATCTTGAACTGTTTATGGGTGCTGACAAACAAAATTCTCATCTTCACGTCTCGTTTAGGACAAGTAATTTATGAAAGGAAAACCTTATAAAGTTTCAACCAAGGAACTTCACAACAATGACATGTAAAGACATTTGTCAGGAAAGTAAAGGGTAAAAAAATTAAGGTTCTTCGACAAAATTCAAAAAAACAAACATAAGCAACTTTCTAGTGCGAGCTAGGAAAAATATGTACCTTCCAAATCCTTCCCACTGGCTGCAGCAGCAATCAAATTGGCCTTAATTTGCTGACGTAAACCATTTCTTTTTTCTACAATTTCTGTCTCATCACCTCCCATAAATAATGAAACATACTTCTCTGTTTTTGGGAAGAACTAGAATTCAATTACAGAGAAGAAAACAAAAAAGAACAAAGAGTTAATACCAATGTGATAAAACTAAAAATGCACATGATCTGGAAATGAAGAACTGTCTACAAAAACCCAATTACCTACAAAGTACTATGTTAATCATGCTTATATATTACTGCAGTAGAGTGATCAAGTTAAGATCCCAAGTAGAACCAATTTCAAGCCCATCAAACACATTGTGATGGTGCTTACAAATTTGACAAAATTCAGCCTTGGTTTTGAAGGTCCAACTTTACCACATATCAAGTTGAAATTATGAAACACTACCTAAACTATTTTGAAAACTAGAAAGCTAGCTAAACTTTTGGCTGCCGCTGGGGTCGTTGAAGGTCAACAGTGGGGTATTGCATGTTTTCAATATATCTCTCCAGACACTAATGCTCTAATACTCAGCCACATAGTTACTTTTGTATTGGTGATGGAGGATATGAATAGCAACCAACTAATTTTCTTCTTCCCTCCTGCTTCTTTCCTGTTTAGGCAAAATAAACTATTAAAACAAATGGCTAAACTTTTGACTGACACCGTAGTATCTTATGGTTGATTCTGCCACACCAGAGATAAGAAACGACATGTTTCTTTTTCTCTCTTCAGAGTGATAAGGCTGTAATACCATACAAGAAGTAATGAGAGAAATTTACAATTGATGCAAATAACAAAACTGCAGGCGTTCATATAAGTCAAAGGTGTAAATCCAAAAGGAAATAAATTTTACTAAATTCTTCAAAATAAATAATCCTGATAAACCCATTTGTCATCATAAACCTAAAATAATATATTGACTCTAAAAGGCCACATGAAGACCAGCTCAGTACGTTGAGTTGGCCACCAAAACCAAATATCCTGAACTACTTTAGATCAACACAAAGCATTAAAATGCCTGAGAAAGAAGATACCGCCCAACTTAGATATCCATACATAACATAAAAAACAAGAGCATGAATAATAGAAAGTAAGAGATTCCACAGCTTACCCTGACATATTCAAGATCTTCTTTCAATTTAGAAAGTTGCTGAGCGATCTCTGCTTCCTGTGCCTGACCAGCTGAAGCACGCTGCTGCTTTTCCAACCGTCTTATCCTCCGTTCAATCTTTCTTCTCTCTAGACATACAAATTAACGACCAGGTCATTTGCAACAAACACTTCACAGTATCATGTATAGTACCCAGTTTGGCACATTGAACATAGATAGGAACATGCAGAATAGTCAGAATTACTCCATACCAAAAAATTTGATCTTTCTGTCCCGCAAGAAAATCTTTCGTTCCACAGCAAGACGATTGTGAATCTCCTGTTGTTTCTTGAGCTCCTCCAACTTCTTCTCTTGGGCCTCTTTAACTTCAAGAGGCAGATCCTGCACAATGGTTTATCTTCAGTTGATCATATCAAGATAAAAAAATCCCACAACGAAATACAGCAAACTCAATTTGGTCCATTAATAAACTCAAAGAAATTGAAAAGCGGGGGTGGAAAAATTAATCCAATTTAAGAGAAAATTATGCTCTAAAGACTGGTTTCAAACTTGAGACCCTGACGAGATTGAGGAATTAGTAGAGGAAACTGAGATGGTAAAAACAAAAGACGGATTTCAGTGCACTTTCTCTTGGACATAATGATTATAAACTTTATAAGATCCACAAGAATATATGAACATCGTGGAGAAATAAGTGAAATAATGTATAATTAACAGACTCTAGAAAATATTCAACCCCAAATTTTCATTCCAGAACCCTGTACCGATGCTTAGCCTGCAAAACACATACACAGAAAGTCTTTTTCTTTTCAGTTTCAGCATCTATAACATCTATGCAAATCCAGGAAGCACTTGTTTATCCTTCTCAAACACTCTTTTACTAGCATATAAATTCATTTACTATGTCCAACTGCACTACGCACAATAAATATTGTTCCGTCATAACATCAAGTATAGAGTGTGCTTTGGAAGATAATGTGCATATCAAAACCCGAAGCTACAAGGGCCACCTATAGTCCGAAGCATAGATGCAGAGGAGTTGAATGTGATGACGGATTTAGAAAAAAATCATGAGAAATTTCAAAACGAAAAATGCTTCAAGGGGTCCAAAATAGGCTACAAATTTCAACTCACTTGAAAATAACAAAAATACTCAATCCAGTTTATGCACACCGATCCAATTGAACTCGATCAAAAAAAAAAAATTAGGACTAGCTAATAACCTAATTTAGCTCAGAACTGCAAGAGTGAAAGACGTAAGCATCTAATGTAATTGAGGAAGAATAAGTTCCCAAGGATTAACCCTTCTCATTTCCTATTACAACAAACTCAACTCTACCTCGAAAACAAGAGCCGCACTAAATTTATAGCTCCGCTTCGAGCATCGAGGAAAGAATAAATACAAACACAGCTAGCTTTACGCTATGCTAACAGGCTTGTCCAGCAACCAATTCAACAGCAACCAGTAACATTTTAAATCAAAACGAAACTTATGCATTCAAGAACAAAAATTTGTGCGTGCTCGTGTGGTGGGAAGAAAGCGGGTGACGAGTTGATACCCTGCGGAGCATGCGTTCAACGGAGCGAATTTGAGTTTTGAGAGAGACGGATTTGGGTTTGCCCTTAGGCTTGGACTTCTTGTCCACCGTTAGGGCTTTAGGCCGCCGGTTCCCCGCCGTGTTTCGGACAGCAGCGGCTCTGCGCTTACCGTAGCCTCCGTGTGCCATTTTTTTTTATACCGAAATTACTCCCCAACCTTTTGCCCAGTTTTCCATCATGTATACAACCCACGCGACGTCGTTTGAAAGGCAGCCCTTCTTATTTATGAGTACTTATAGACGATTTTACGAATATTTATCTATGAGACAGATCAAATCTATCGATATTTACCATAAAAATAATACACTTAACATACAAAGTAATAATTTTTAATGGATGATCCAAATAAAAAATATGTCTCAAGTTTTTGTCCTTATTATTTATTTATGTATTAATATTATTATTAGACTAATGTTATTTATACAATAATAATTTTCTTTAATAAAACAGAATGTAAATAACAAAATTAGAGTACGTTTTTGGCTTTTTGCCTTATAATTAAGAGATCACATATTTAACTATTTTAAAAACAAAATTAATTTTCGACTTCATTTCACTTCAATTAATTAATGTATTATATAATTATTCTATTTCTTCATTTAATTATTATACAAAATCATTATTTTATGTCAATGGTATAGATGTTTTTAGTAACATGCCATGTGAATTTCCATATTTTCTCACATTAATAATTTTTAAAAAATAATTCCCATCATCTTTCAATAATTCTTGTGTCATTTACTCATCTACGAAATCACATTTTTCATCTTTTATTGAATTTTTTTATAACAATTATTATATTCGACTTTTTTTATAAAAAAATCTTCCATCTCGCATTGAAAATTTTCAAATTATGGATATTTCTATTTTGCACTTTTGAGTGTTTCTGCCCATATAATATGGCTAAAAAATTTAATCTTTTAGATTTTTAATGTAATGTCAATTTTCATTAAAATGTAAAGACGAGTATGATCTAATGGTATGTCGAGATATGGAGAAAATTACTGAAACGTACACTAACCGCTTTAATATATAACTTAAGAAGCTAGTAAACTGGTATTCAAGTTAAGTTTTTAAAATGAAATGTAGATTACAAGAATTGAAAAGGATATGATATCTATATATCTATATACATTATAAAAGCATCAACATATCTGAAACACCACACTTGTTAGAGACCATATTCAACAATTTCCAAATGAAAGTTTTCTCTGATCCCCGCGAAAAATAAAGACTCGAAATTCCTGAAACGCGTCGATGCGACTGGGAATGTTGCATAAAATATGATGAAAGGTAAATACATGAGGTAGGAATGGTAGAGATAAGAGTGTTTTGATGTACCTTTGCTGTCTAAATTGATGGATTTTAACTTCAGTTATTTACCAATCCCCATCATCCTGATCTCTTTGTGATATCATTTTTCTTCAAAGTGAAATCCAACACTTCCCAATATTTCTCATTGAATTCCCATATGTTCATAGTGTTGTAATCAGATATCAACTTGTCACGGGCTCCTCTTTCCATGTTATATATTTGAGGCTCAAAATTGTGCGCCTCGCTCGGCTTGTTCATTTCAATGACGCAAAATACTACCGTAAAAATGGCTGCTCCGATGAACAAGTACTCTCCCTTCAAGTTTTGCAGACACAATATACTTAGATAGGTCCAACTAAAAAGAGTATTTAAGATGGAAATATATATATATGCAGATACCGGAACATCAAAATACATTCCAGCTGCAACCGATGGAAGGAATAGCCATGAAATGAGACCTAATGTAAAATACAATGAATGATCAGTTGATTCCACATCCATGGAGTAATGAGGATAACAGTGAAAATCGTTAGACGGGGCATTTATTTTTGCACCTTGGAATCCAGTCGGAGGTCCGATTGATGCATATTCTGCTGAAAGGGTTTCCCAAAATGGTCCTGTACTTACAAGTTTGAAAATGTAAGAACTTGGACATAATTATTTTTCGAGCCACTCTAGCTTATTCGATCTAATCGAGCTTGAGCTTGAACCTTGCCAATATATTAACCAGAACGTCGTTCATTTTTATAACAAGAACTACATGAGAAACCCCAAAGATTTTGAATATTTTGCTAGGATACCTGACAATCATTCCCTACATGGGTATCTTACACATCTCTCTGTATTTTTCGACTCCTTCACTCATCCAAAACGACTTGAATACACCCCTATATCCTATTAAAATCAAAGGTTTCTTTCTTCTTCCATGTAATAATCAACATATTGGAAAAGAAAAGGTTTGGAAAGTAGCCATTGCGAGATATAAGATCATCTGTATAATTTATGACAAGAAACTTGACTTCTACTCGAATAGAGAGGAGCATTTGAGTGGCCAGTGAATAAAAGAGCTAAAAAATCTTAAATATGTACACGCATCATCATTATTTCAAATGCAACAGTGCAAGATTTCCAAAACAATTAACAAGAAAGTGTAAAATTGATCTCTAAGTTGATCTTTCTCATATTGTGATTTTTGTTCTATCAGCAGTCAAATTTCAGTCTTCCTCTCCTTTCTTTCTTTTCTTCTTTTTTGAATTTTTGTTTGTAATTTCAATCATTTTTTCTTGCGAGCATCGACATGGAGTTGCACATACCAACAATATCGAGTGCTAAGTAACAATAAATAGGCAAAAACTTGTGTGAGACGGTCTCACGAGTCGTATTTTATCAGACATAGACGTCTAACAAAAAATCTACTACAATAAAAAATACTACTTAAATCTGAAATTTAACTAATTAAACATAAAAACTGAATAACGTCGACTAACAGAACCAAAAATCCAATTTTCCAATACAATTTATCCAAATTTAAAATCTCAAACAAAAAAGCTTAGGCAAAAGTAAAATAAAACAGTAAAAAGGAAGAAAATTACCGTTTACTCCACCTTCGAAGTAGGTGTGGTGTTGATCATACTCCCCATAAACAAAATCTTCCTGCAATCGCCAATCATGAAAACAAGACCAAAAATCTGTAAACTGCCCAATTAAGCACAAGCCCAGAAAAATTCACCAACTTTTTGTTTAAATCCACAACTAAAATACCGAGTCAATCCCATTAGTCTCCCAAGGGTCCCTCGGATCTTCATTAAGATCTGGCTCAACTTCAGACAGCCCCGCAAACAATCTCGTCGAGCTATTTTTGCCATCATTAACTCCGATTCCGTGAGATTTTGAAGATGGGGTACTCGGAATGAAGTCCAATTTTTTAATTTCATATGATTCTGATCTCTTTTGGGACAAAATCTTGGGGATTGAACTACTCGGAAGAGCTGAGAGTGTCACTGAAACCGCCATTTTCAGCTGTTTTATGAATTCGTCTCCATTTTCTATTGTTTTTAAATTTGTGATTATTTCCGGATGACGAAGTTACTCGATTTCATCTACATGAATGTCTAATCAGAAACCGACACGTGTTATAACACTCTTTTTTATTGGGTTGTTACTTTGAATAGGTATATTCACTCGGTGAGTTTAGATGTGGGAGGGATTGTGATTTGTGAATGAGAGATGGAGAACTTTCATTTGTTATCCAATAAATTGTATTTATATAGTTGCTTTTCATTTTGCTTTTATTTGAATATTTTAAGTGTTTTATGATTTTTATTTTATGATATTATTGTCATCACATAACTTCTCGTATTGCAGTTCTCCGTTTTGTATTTGGCTATCCAACGTTTATCGTAGACACGATTTAAATCTTACAAAGAAATCCGAAGTGAACATGAATCAGGCAATCGAGCAGCACCATGTTTGTGCGCTATACATAGATCTAAGTATAGGTTATCGAGTGTTAATTTATATATATTTCAAAAAATAAATTTTATATCTTTATAACTCACATATATAATTGAGCTTTTTTACCATACTCCAAAGGGGAGAAGAAAACCATGATTTTTTCCCTTTTTCTCCGAACTGAGTCCATTTTCGACAACAGAAATTGTTTTTCTTGAAATTTTTTTTTGAAAGTTTAAAGGGTCTTATCTAAAAGAACACAGATTAATTAGTTACAGGCAAATCCATAATCATGTTAAGTTAGTTGTTTTGTTAATGATGTAGGATACCAGTAAAGGTAAAAAAAAATTGGGAGTGATGGATAAATCCCTCGAGTGACTCTCATGAAAAATAACTTTTCGTGTTCTAGCTAGGCTATAATTGATTAATATAGTTTGTGCTAGGAGAGTAATGTCCACTTAACTTTCCCTAGACGTAACCTAATCAATCTAATTCATAGAGAAAATGTGGATAAATATCTAATGAGATGTTTTAGACTTGATGTGGATGCATGGTATAATCAGATAAGTCACTGCGTTAGTGTGGGTGTAGTGATTCGAGATCATCTTGGCTCGGTTTTTGTTGCTTCGGCTAGAGGTATTCGTCATTCATGATCGTTTTTGCGACAAGATTGAGTGATATATCATGGTATGTTGCTTTGTTCTTAAAGGTGAGTTTAACTTTGTTCGAGTTTGTTTAAATTCTTCCTTAGCTATCCAAACACTTACCTCATCTTCGCAAAATCTAAGCTCTGAAAGTAATTCCGATTTGGATATTTTAGCTCTCTTACACATATATGTTTGATAGTTTTTGTCATGTCGATAGAAATATAAACAAATTGGTGCACCGTTTTACGCAATTTGTCTTATATAATCTTCCAACTATAGATTTATGAGATTATAAAAAAAAATGTTTATAAACTATTGTTTAAATCTTACAAAGAAATCAAGTTGATTTACAAATTCTAGTTAAACAAAGTTTAACGACTCATTGAAATATAAGGTTGGCATATTTTTTGGGAATAGAAATATCAAATTTTGTTTTAAAATTTTTATAATAACAAATTATAATTTGATAGGTTCTGTTTTTCGATGGATTTCAAGGTAATATAAATAAATTCCTTCATTCTCCGTTGAATTCGTTCGGCTTTCAGCTCCGTGAATTTATCTCCGTGTTCCGAAAATCCACCATGTTAGCTAAGTTTCCAGACGCTAACTGTTTACACATATTTAATTCCATAAAGGCCACAACACCAAGCGCGGGAGCTTCAGTCACTCCACCCTTCAAGAAATCCGATGATCAGTTCAATAAGGAGCAGCGCAAACAAGTTTTGAAGTGTCCAAGTGTTGGGAAAATTTCCAAGAATGGTTCTGCGGGAAACCCACGCGGTAGAGCTGAGAAAAATGGTGGCTTTGGGGCTAGTTTACGAACTCAAGGTGATGTCTTTAATGACAAGAATGAAGGGTTAGTTGAAGCGGCGGTGTCGCGGGAAGATTTAGTGGGAAATCTTGATGGTGGGGTTAAGATGAACGGAAATTTTCGGGTGGATTTGAGGTCTGGAGATGGTGTGGAGAAAGTGTATGAAGATTGTTCGTTGATTAATGGTGGGAGAAATGGTGTGTTTGTGAAAGGAAAGGTGAGCAAAAATGGTGGGGTGAGAGAATTTAATGGAAAGGTTAGTGGCGTAGGGGGGTTAAGGGGAGTGGAGGACAAAGTGCGTGCCAAATGTTCGACGAAATGGAGGAGATATGGGGGGTGTATTCCTGCGATGTTGGAAGCTCTGGAGGTTGTTGAGGACTTGGACGAAGCATTAAAGCCTTGGGCAATGAACTTGACTAACAAAGAAAGGAGCATACTTTTGAAAGAGCAGTTGCAGTGGGAAAGGGCTATGGAGATTTTCGAGTGGTTTAAAGGGAAAGGATGTTATGAAGTGAATGTCATTCATTACAACATAATGCTTAGGATTCTTGGGAAAGCACGGCAGTGGTGCGAGGTTGAGAGGTTGTGGGGCGAAATGGTGGAGAGGGAGATCCAGCCAATAAATTCAACTTATGGAACTTTGATTGATGTGTATAGCAAAGGTGGGCTCAGGGAGGAAGCAATCAAGTATTTGGAATTGATGAAGGAACGTAGAATGGAGCCAGATGAAGTTACCATGGGGACTGTGGTTCAAATGTATAAAAAGGCAGGGGAGTTTGAGACAGCTGAGGAGTTTTTCAAGAAATGGTCGGTCAGTGAGCGGGTGGTGGATGAGTGTAGAAGTGTTACATCGAGGAGCAAAGGAGGTGCTAATGGTGATTCGGGGGTAAATGCTTGTTTGAGCGTGTATACGTATAATACCTTGATCGACACTTATGGAAAAGGTGGGAAACTCCAAGAAGCAGGTGAAACTTTTGAAAGAATGCTCAAAGAAGAGATTGTGCCCACCACGGTGACTTTCAATACTTTGATACACATGTATGGTAATAATGGTCAGCTAGGGGAAGTTGCCTCGCTGATAAAGAAAATGGAGGAGGTTAACTGCTCTCCCGATACTCGAACATTCAACATTCTCATCTCCCTTTATGCTAAGCAAGATGACATCGATATGGCATCGATCTATTTGAAGAAGATGAAAGATGCTTCTCTTGAACCAGATGCTGTCACTTATCGAACCCTCCTTTATGCATTCTCAATAAGGCAAATGGTTTCTGAAGCTGAGGATCTTGTCTCGGAGATGGATGAAAGAGGATTGGAGATTGACGAATTCACACAATCTTCTTTGACTCGAATGTACATAGAATCCGGGATGTTGGAATCATCGTGGGCATGGTTCGAGAGATTCCACATTGCAGGGAACATGAGTTCTGAATGTTACTCGGCCAACATTGATGCTTTTGGCGAAAGGGGGCATGTCTTGGAATCTGAGAAAGTTTTCAACTGTTGCCTAGAGAAGAAAAGATCGAGTGTCCTTGAGTTTAATGTGATGATTAAAGCATACGGCATCAGCGAGAAATTCGAACAAGCCTGCTGCTTATTTGATAGCATGGACAGATATGGTGTAATTCCTGATAGATGTAGCTATAATTCCCTCGTACAAATGCTTTCTAGCGCTGACCTGCCACAAAAGGCGACTTTCTATCTTACAAGAATGCAACAGGCTGGATTGGTGCTCGATTGTGTCCCATATTGTGCTGTGATATCGAGTTATTCAAAGTTAGGCCAGGTGGACATGGCCATAAGTTTATACGAAGAGATGGTTGGATATGACATAAAACCAGATGCCATTGTTTTCGGTGTCCTGATAAATGCTTTTGCAGACACAGGAAACGTAAAAGAAGCTAAAAATTATGTAAAAGCCATGAGAGACTTGGACTTGCCTGTAAATGATGTTATATGCAAGTCTTTAATCAAGCTATATACGAAAGTGGGATTATTAGGAGAAGCTCGAGAAGCATATGAGGCGCTTCAATCATTTGAGGCAGGTGTAGACGTATACTCCTCGAATTGTATGATCGATCTCTTTAGTGAGAGGTCTATGATATCCGAGGCGGAAAGAATATTCAAGAATCTGATCCAATCCGGGAATGCAAACGAATTTTCCTATGCTATGATGCTGCGTATGTACAAGAAAAATGGGAGGTTTGTGGAAGCATTTGGTATTGCACGAAAAATGAGGGAACAGGGACTCATGACCGACTTGTTGAGTTTCAATAACGTACTAGGATTGTATGCAACTGACGGGCGTTTTAAGGAGGCAGCAGCAACTTTCGATGAGATGCTGCGATCTGATATTCAACCGGACAATTCTACGTTCAAAACGCTCAAAATAGTTCTCTTGAAATGTGGAGTTCCAACTAGTGCAGTCAACAATCTTGAACTGATAAGGAAGAAGGATGCTCAGAAGGGTTTGCAAGCATGGACTTCAACTCTTCGTTCTGTCATCGGCTGAAATGATCATGGTGATGTTTGTATGTATAGCATCTAGTTTTGCTCCTTGTTTCAAAGAGAACACGAAGACTTTGCTCCCGAGTTCTGCGTAGTTGTATAATGTATTTAAACACAGAGCTATCACCCAGAGCAATTCTCGTGACATGGTTCTAGCTACATCATCTGCTATATTTATCGCTTTGTTGACTATATGTTTGCCACATTACAAGAAACGAAACAACATCCAATCAATGTTGGGATAACGCAGCGCTCACATTGCAGAAGGCTTGGGATTCCATAGATTTTGCAGTTAACCGAGTAAATGCTGTTATGCTAATGTAAAGAAACTAATATCATTTAGAGCCAAATTTCAAACGCTTCAACTACAGAAAAGTGCGTGGAAGTAAACAAAGTTGGAAAAGAGCTTAAGGTTTCAAAAATGGAACTCTTGCAAACTTTGGAAAAGAGAGGGATTTTTTTTTTTCAATTTAAATAATAGTTTTATAGTACTATGATATTCTGGTTCACATATATTATATACAAACCAATGGTTCTGCCCCCATCCCCCTCTCTCCATTCGTGGTAAGGTGGGCTATGTCGAGAAAATAGGACAATGGAAGTTGAATAGAGGTCAAACGCAAGCTATACTTCAAATATCACAGAAACTATAATTAAAAATTGAATCATATTGTTCAATAATTTGTTAGTCGCTCAAGAATTTTAATTTATTTAAAATTAAATAAAATAACAAACAAATGCTATATTTCAAAATATCTGTTTAACAAATATGGATGACTGAGTTCAAACTAAACGAATCAATTTTGAATACGAATATTAATTAAGATGAACCGGACTCCAGCCTAAACTAGTTCGCATTTGTATATTTAACTGAATAAAAATCGGTGTGTGAGAAAAACTCAAAAGAGTAATATATATGATACCCCATGGATGGGCCCACTATCCCTGATCCATCCCTACCGCTACCCCTGGCCCATCCCTAGCCCAAATGGAAGACAAGACTATCAAAGACCCATGTATTCTCCTATAAATACTAGGTTTGAGTGTTCAGTTGATTCATTCACTATATTATTTTCAGCAGCACCCTTAGCTGCTCCCCTCATATCTCTTCAGTATCTGACTTGAGCGTCGGAGGGGTACGCCAGGACACCCTCATGGCCCCCTTCTAACGATCTTATTCGTGATTTCAGGCTCAGGGTAATTTCATAACTTGCGTCTGGACTAGTGACACTTGCTGGGATCGGACCATAAATTCTCCGTGAGTATCAATCTAGATTAATTATTTCACACATTTCGTCCCTTGATTTAAAGCATGAATCCTAAACTATGAAGGTTGTTGGGGGTAATTACACTGAAACGATGACGACCATGATGATAATATAGTAACAAAAAATGCGAAATAAAATAATCAACAAGAACACAGATTTACGTTGTTCACCCAAGAAAGACTACGTCCACGGAGCTATAGCAAATCGTTTATAACATGAAAAATATTACAACAAGTGTATACAATGAAACACTAAATATCTCACACTCCCAACCCGAGTATAACCGAGAAAATATTTTCTCTAACTCACAAGAAAGCCTCACACTTAAGAAAAAACACTCTGGTTTTTCTTTGCACAATGCTAAAAAGCTTGTTGGGATGGATCTAAATGAAATTGGAAGCTACCTATTTATAGATGCAAAACATGGTGTGAACCCATACAAGTTTTTCCACCAAATACAACAGCCTAGTCAATAATGATTTGCTGCATGTTTTGCTTGAATTTTTCTTCACCAACCATCCACCTAATGTTTCTCTCACTTGAAGACTCGATTATAATCATGTCTTCACACCACCAATGCAGCAGATCATATATTCTTTTTCACACTTTCAGTCCGACTGAAGTTGAACACAACTTCAGTTTGTCAAAGGTTACCGTCTTCGTGAGCATATCAGCTGGATTTTTACTTCCAGAAATCTCTCAAGCATCAAGACTCCATCTTCCAGTACTGATCTGATGAAATGGTACCTAACTTGTATATGCTTTGTCCTAGCATGATAAACATGATTTTTTGCTAAATGAAGCACTCTGACTGTCACAGTGTAATGTGAAACCTTCAAGCTTCTGACCCAATTCTTGCAAAAAATATCTCAACCATATCATCTCTTTCCTAGCTTCTGTAACTGCTACGTACTCAGCTTCAGTAGTTGAAAGCACAACTATCTTTTGCAACTTAGATACCCAGCTTATTGTCGTACCACCTAATGTGAACATACCCAGTGGTATTTTTTCTGCAATCGAGGCCACCTCCCATGTCGTCATCGACAAAATCCTGTAAGCCAAAATTTGACCTTCTGAAGCATAAAGATAAACTAGCAGTACCTTTCAAGTACCTTAGAATCCATTTAACTGCTTCCCAGTGTTGTTTTCCTGGATTGCTCATAAATCTGCTCACAACTCCCACTGCATGTGCTATGTCTGGTCTAGTGCACACCATTTCATACATGAGGCTTCCGACAACAGAAGCATAAGGAACCTTGTTCATATAAACCTTCTCATGCTCCGTCGATGGTGATTGTGCTTTGGTTAGTTTAAAATGACTAGCCAAAGGAGTACTCACATGTTTAGCTTCATCCATGTTAAATCTGCTAACCACCTTTTTTACGTACTCTTCTTGAGATAACTTCAAGATTCCGTTCACCTGATCTCTTAAGATCCTCATTCCAAGGATTTGCTTTGCTGAACCCAAATCTTGCATAGCAAATTCTTTTGTTAACTCTTTATTGAGTTTACCAATCTCCTCCAGACAAGCTCCTACTATCAACATATCATCTACATATAGCAGTAGAATGATATAAGAACCATCAAACTTCTTAACATAACAATAGTGATCAGCCTGACACCTCAGGAAACCATTATTACTCATGAACCATCAAACTCTTGTACCACTGTCTTGGGGCTTGTTTGAGACCATATAAGCTCTTCTGAAGTTTGCACACCATTTTCTTTTTCCCCGTACTTCAAAGCCATGTGGCTGCTTCATATAAATTTCTTCATCTAGGTCACCATGAAGAAATGCAGTCTTTACATCTAACTGCTCCAGATGTAAATCTTTTTTTGCTACTAATCCGAGTACAGTCCTGATTGTAGTTAACTTCAACGACAGGTATGTGAGTTATTAGATAGAGGGTTTGTGCTTGAGTCCATGTCACCTTGTGCCGTACCTGTTTTATTAGTTCCTAAGAAAGATGGATCATGGCGTATGTGTGTAGATTGTAGAGCAATTAATAACATAACCATCAAGTATAGGCACCCCATACCTAGACTAGATGATATGTTAGATGAATTGCATGGTGCATGTGTCTTTAGTAAAATTGACTTGAAGAGTGGTTATCACCAAATTAGAATGAGGGAAGGTGACGAGTGGAAAACTGCTTTTAAAACCAAATATTCATACTGATGTATGGGGACCATCTCCTGAGAATTCCCTTGGAGGCTCAAGATATTATGTCACATTTATCGACGATTCGAGCCGAAAAGTTTGGGTTTATTTTCTGAAAAATAAATATGATATTTATACCTTTAAAAGACGGAAAGCCATGGTTGAGAATGAGATCAACTTGAAGGTGGAGTGCTTACGGTCTGATAACGGTGGTGAATATGAAGATGACGAGTTCAAGAAATATTGTGTACAGAACGAGATCAAGATGAAGAAAACCATTCCTGGTACACTTCAACAGAACGGTGTAGCTGAAAGGATGAATATGACTTTGAATGAACGTGCTAGGAGCATGCCACTGCATTCTGGATTACCAAAATCACTCTGTGCCAATCCTGTTAACACTGCAGCATATCTTATCAACAGAGTACCTTTGATACCGCTTGACTGCAGAATACCCGAAGAGGTATGGAGCAGCAAAGAAGTAAATCTTTCTTTCTTGCAAGTGTTTGGATGTTTATTCTATGTTCATATTGACTCAGCTAGCAGAACAAAGCTTGATCCGAAATCAAATTTTGTTTCTTTATTGGTTATGTAGATAATGAGTTTGTTTATCATTTCTGGAATGACCAAAACCGGAAAATCATTCGGAGCAGAGATGTAATCTTCAATGAGCAAGTTCTTTACAAGGATAAGTCAGACATTGGAACTGAATATGAAAGTTCTGAAGTCAAGAATAAAGATGAAGTGCCATTGATAGATATTCATGTGAATGAATCAAAAAGCAGTAACCAGGAAGATGAAGAATCAACTGCACAAGATGATGAGCCACAAACTCCGATAATTGAACTCAGAAGATCGGTGAGAACAATTAGACCACCTGATAGATACTCTACCGCACTTTCACTATATTTTGCTGACAGACAAAGGTGAACCAGAGACCTATGAAGAGGCAATGCAAAATGATGATTCAACCAAGTTGGAGTTAGCCATGGAAGATGAGATGGATTCACTGTCATCCAATCAGACGTGGGAGTTGACAGAAATTGCGCAAGGTAAAAGGCATTACATAACAAGTGGTGTACCGGTTAAAAGAAGAACATGATGGTAGCAAGAGGTACAAGGCAAGACCTGTTGTAAAAGGTTTTAAACAAAAGGAAGGCATTGATTACACTGAAATTTTCTCTCCAGTGGTTCGATTCCAACTTTACTGCTTTCGGTTCTCTACCGCCTTTTGAAAAGCTCATCTTTTTCTGATTTCCAAAGATACAGCTTTCACATAGCTTATGTTCAACGTTCTTTAATTCTGGTAGCTTCCCGTTTGATACAATCATCTTCATTCTCTTTTCACTCATATGCCCAAGCCTACACTGCCATAGGCTTGAATTAGCTTCGGCATCCACAGCTGCTAATGTGTCTTTACAACTGGAAGTTATATAAAGTGTTTCAGTTTTCTTTTCTCGAGCAACAATCATGGCTCCCTTGTTCACTTTCCAAGAACCATCAACAAAGTTCACATTATGGCCTTCGTCATCGAGCTGTCCCACCGAGATCAGATTTCTTGTCAGTTTCGGTACATGCCTAACTTTGTTGATTTTCTAAACAAGTCCATTTGACATCTTCATCCGGACATCACCCATACCAATTATTTCCAACGGTTTTCCATCAGCCAGGAAAATTTTCTGTAATCGCCAACGATGTCATTATCGAATACATCACGATTACCAGTAGTGTGAAACGAAGCTCCTGAGTCCATAACCCAATAATCAACCGAGCTTTCCATGGATAGTAAAATAGCATCATGTACCTCCTCAATGACATCATTTGCATTATTCTTTGTTGACTTGTAATTCTTTTTCAAGTGACCGGTTTCACCACAATTCCAGCACTTCAAATTCTTTTCAAAGTTTCTTTTGTCTTTTCTATTTCTTGACTTGGACCTACCGCGCCATCGGTTAGAACTCGTTTCGCCACTCCTGCCCCTTCCTCTGTTCTCGAGATTTAGAGCATATCTCGTTGATGTTCCTTCACCCGAATCCATCCTGCGAACTTCTTCAGCAAGAATTTGATCACTGACATCATTGAATTGTAAATTTATTTTTCCAACAGAGTTGCTAACCGCTACCCGCATTGGTTCCTAAACATTTGGTAAATACGCCAAAAGAATAAGTGCACAAATATCATCATCAAAATTAATTTCAACTGATGTTAGCTGAGAAATAATCGTGTTGAACTCATTGATGTGTTTAGCCACCGAAGCACCTTCTCTCATTTTCAAGTTGAATAACTTTTTCATGAGATGCACTTTGTTGTTTGCTGATGGCTTCTCGTACATGTCCGATAAAATAGACATCATATCTTCTGTGGTTTTTGCCTATGCCACGTTATGTGCCACATTCTTCGTTAGGGTCAATCGTATCACACCTAACACATGTCAGTCAAGGAGCTCCCAATCATCACCCACCATTTTTTCCGGCTTCTTTCCTGATAGAGGTTGATGCAGCTTCTTGATATACAGATAATCTCTAATCTGTAACTGCCAGAATGAAAAATCCGTTATATCGAACTTGTTGATTCCCGGTCCCGATCCATCATCTCCGGCCATCACTTCTCTAGCTTTAGCAAAAAATCTAAAAAATCTTTTCCGATGTGGAAATCAGACAAGGCTGGAACCACAGAGCATACTCAGAATTCTTAAGTATTTTCACAAGAAGGCTCTGATACCAGTTGTTGGGGTTAATTACACCGAAACGATGGCGACCATGATGATAATATAGTACCCAAAAATTCGGAATAAAATAATCAACAAGAACACAAAGATTTACGCGGTTCACCCAAGATAGGCCACGTCCACGGAGCTACTTCAAATCTTTTATAATAGGAGAAATATTACAACAAGTGTATACAATAATACACGAAATATCTCACACTCCCAACTCGAGTATAACCGAGAAAATATTTTCTCTAACTCACAAGAAAGCCTCACACTTAAGAAAAAAAACTCTTGTTTTTCTTTGCACAATGCTGAAAATCTTGTTGGGATGAATCTAAATGAAGTTGGAAGCTACCTATTTATAGGTGCAAAACATGGTGTGAACCCATACATTTTTTTCCACCAAATACAGCAGCCTAGTCGATAATGGTTTGCTACATGTTTTGCTTGAATTTTTCTTCACCAACCATCCACCTAACATAGGTCACCATGTTAGCCCAAGAAACGAGAAGTGGAAATGTAACGGCCCAGATTCGACGGCTGTACTCACTGTATCAAGACGATTCTTTCCAGCGTGCTTATGTCCTCACTCACACGTACCATAGGAAACTTCCCAAGAGGTCACCCATTCCAAAATTTCCCCAAGTCAAGCATGCTTAACTTTGGAATTCTTACGTGATGAGTTACCGAAAAGATGATACACTTTCTTGATATGAGTAGTACATATCAAATCTTTTAATCCCTCTTCAACTGTACAGTCCATTACATTTAACAGTCTCAGAATCCCTCTCATTCCGGTGTAGGATCGGTTTATCCATGTTCCCTCCACCTAGAAGCCTACCAGGAGTCGCTCATTGTCCGTTCAACCTCATGGCACCGGCGATCACCCCCCGCCCTCTTCGGCCCCGGGCCTCACATGCCCACCAGCTTCCGCTTGGTCGTCCCGAACCATACCGTACTAAGAGAGGTCGGCTCTGATACTAACTGTAACGCCCCTGATTCAACGACTGTCCTCACTGTACCAAGACAGGTCTTTCTAGCGTGCTTATGTCCTCACTCACACGCTCCCCAGGAAACTCCCAGGAGGTCACCCATCCCAGAATTTCCCCAAGTCAAGCACGCTTAAATTTGGAGTTCTTATATGATGAGCTACCGAAAAGAAGATGCACCTTCTTGATATGAGTATTACCTATCAAATCTTTTAAGCCCTCTTCAACTGCACAGTCCCACACCTAAACAGTTTCTGAATCCCTCTCTTTCCGGTGGAAGATCGGTTTATCCATGTTCCCTCCGCCTAGAAGCCTGCCAGAAGCCGCTCATTGTCCGTGCAATCTCATGTCACCGTCGATCACCCCCCCGTCCTCTTCGGCCCCAGGCCTCACATGCCCACCAGCTTCTGCTTGGTTAGTCCTCGAACCACACCTTACTCGGAGAGGTCGGCTCCGATACCAACTGTAACGCCCCAAATTCGACGACTGTCCTCACTGTATCAAGACGGGTCTTTCCAGCGTGCTTATGTCCTCACTCACACGCACCCTGAGAAACTTCCCAGGGGGGTCACCCATCTCAGAATTGCCCCAAGTCAAGCACGCTTAACTTTGGAGTTCTTATATGATGAGCTACCGAAAAAAATCTTTTTTTCGGTAGCTCATCACATAAGAACTCCAAAGTTAAGCGTGCTTGACCTTAGATTTTTTCGGTAGCTCATCACATAAGAACTCCAAAGTTAAGCGTGCTTGACCTTCTTTTTGGTAGCTCATCACATAAGAACTGCAAAGTTAAGCGTGCTTGACTTGGGGCAATTCTGGGATGGTGACCCCTTGGGAAGTTTCTTAGGGTGCGTGTGAGTGAGGACATAAGGACGCTGTAAAGACTCGTCTTGGTACAGTGAGGACAGTCTTCGAATCTGGGGCGTTATATAAATAATGGATGTATTATTGATACAATTAGGGCTTGGTCTCGGACCAGAATTTTGCATGAACTCCAAATTGTCATCTACCTGGTCATAATGCTTATCGAGATGATCAGGGCAGACCAGTCGAGCAATATGATAAATTTTATCGAGTGAAGTCCCAAATATTTATGGTGGTGAGTAGACAGTACTGATTTAAATATCAGATAAGTTGTAACGCTATACTTATGATGTCCTCTAGTTTATGTTAGTTTGTGCAAATTCGAAGCTGACTGTTGTCCGACTGTACTGAACCAGTTTGAAGTACCGGGTTCACTAGACCTTACCCGAAGCATATTTTTATATATATCTAAACATTTTGAATAATTTACTTAGAAATTTTGAATCCCATCAATACAAAAATTGTATGTTAAAGAGAGAAAAATACTAATGTAATGTAAAGAGGAAAAATATATTTCATGACGATTTAGTTTTATGTTAGAAGAAATTGTTCTTTGTATATAAATAACATGCTCGAGTTAAATATAATATAATTTATCTGATATAATATGTTAAGTGCGACAATATACAAATATAAGTGAATGTGCCTAACTCGATCTCAAACAAACTGCAAATAATAACTCCAAATTGTCAATGTAACATGAAATTCCACATTATCTATCATATTATAATTCAATTTTAATATAATTATAGTGGTGTGATTTGTTTTGATTTAACTTGGTATCAAATTTACGCTTATATCTTATTAAGAGATGTGTATGCCAGTTGACATTATAATGCTAGTGTAGCATATACTGCTTAAATATTTTTTTAAAAGCTATTTTTCGGAAATACTCAAACACATGCATGCAATAAAAGCAGTTCATAATAAAAATAACTGCAGTTAATTAAATTTTAAAATGAAATCAATCTTCTAGTATGCTGTTTTAAAAGAACTCAACGTCTGTCAAAATCATCAATGGAAAAATGCAAGGTGCTCGGGTTAACGTGCCCACACCCAACTCCGCCTACTCAATCTTCAGCGCCTCTAGTCTCCACATCATCATGCTCACCTGCATCAATCACACTTAGTGAGTCTAATGACTTAACACACCTGAACTGCAATAGCAAGTATATATACATAACATGCAACCGTGAGAAATATTGTAATTAAAATACACTTCATTATCTCAAAAGCGAAAGCATAAACATGACATGACAAAGCATAAACGAGTCCATATCGCATCATATCAACATATACGTGTTCAATTTTCTTTATTTGAATTCCGTTCATTAGTTGTAACTTTCGTATCAGCTCTAGTCGATGGATCCATCTACGTATAATCGCGGTATCCGACGGCGGTGATATTAATCGAGCAAAACTTGCACAGTAAAATACCCAATAAAATATGATTTTGTATGCTCAAAATGTAATCGCAAGTGCACGATGTCAAGTAATAATATAGTGTATATGAATACGAGTATCGTTCCACTGAGAACTGTGTTTAACAATTATTATTTCAGTTATTCAAACTTTAGCGACGAAATTGGTTTGATTGCTTTATGACTAATAAAATGCAGGAAAATTTATATAAACAAGTTCAAAGATTAAATGATGAAACAAGAATGCTAAATCGAGTGATTAAATTTCAACTGATAAAAGAATTTGTTGGGAATTCTGGTTCACCTACCCCTTTTTAATTAATTAATTTGTTCGATTGTGTTCTACGCTTCCGACAGGATTTCCTATTCAATTGAACACACTCTCTCGAGCTATGCCAAACTAATTCACTCAATGAAGTAATTAAATATCTTTAATTATTTATCAAGAATGAATCGCATTTCGATTGATGAAATCCCCTAGTTTTCGACCCTAAGGACTATGACTATCGGCACGTATCCAATTTCATATATCTATGCAAATTGTAGATCCGCGAATTATACTACTCGTTCCTATCACAAGTTATTCTCTCGAACTCACTCGCGATATAAAATAGTCGTTAAAGTTAGCTACGCTCAACGACACAATGAAAATCGTAGAACAATCAAGAATAAATCACAAATCGAAATATAAACTAACAACTAAAAGTTTGGGGTAGGATCCCCTTTTATCCCAACAAATATAAAAGTTAGCTACTAGAATTCATAGTTAAAAGAAGCAAAACAATGTTTAAACAAAGGAAAATAAACTAGAAATACTAGGCGTGACGGAATCTGCGAAGAACAAAGCCCGGAAATCGTCGAATCTTCAATCCAAGTGCAAAAGCTCTCCCAAAACTCCTCCTTCTCTCGAAAATATGTCTGAATCCCCTCCAAAAGTCGACCAATCTCCTTTCCATAGCAACCCCCATCCAAAATAAGGTAAGAAAATCGCCCTGATGAGATTTGGAAGGTGAGATAAATGGTCTGCAACGTACGAGTTGAACTGGCCCTGATGTGTTTGGAAGGCGAGATTCTCATCCATTTTATCATTCGTCGTTCGCCGGCGGGGTTGTGGGGGTAGAAGGCGTGGGACGGCAGTGCGGGAGCCACCAGCTCCCTCCTCCCGCTCGGGGAAGTCGACACGGCGTTTCGCTCTTTTCTTTCGCTCATCCTCAACAGAAATAGGCTTCATCGGTTGAAGCCACTCCTCGTCGTCCCGGAACTGAACCCCTGCCCGGGCACATAATTCTGAGATAATTGTCGGGAAGAAAAGCCCGATATGGCTGTTGCGGGCACTCAACATGATCTGCGCCGATATGAGTTTTCCCACATTGATGTGGTATCCTTGTCCCAATGCAAACAGTAGCACCGCTCGCTCTTTCTGAACCTCGCTCTTGTGCGAGACGGGCATCATCCGACGGGCTACAAACAAATACCACAAGGCAGCCTCAGTCTTCAAGTACCTCTCCTCAAAACAGCTCGGCGGTCCGCCCACCGGCTTCCACATTGCGCCCGGATAACACAAGGTCTCAATAATTAAATCATAGTTTGGCTCCACAACCAATGCCTGGTAGTTTGAGTCGTCCACTTCCGCGGTTTCTAAAAGGGCATTGAGTGTGGCAGAATTAAATGGCACAAGCTTCCCTCGAACGAATGCCCGACCGTCATCTCGCTCACCGGCATTCGCGTAGAATTCACGAACCACCGATACCACAGCCGGCTTAGGTGGCTCACTAAATTTCTCCCACCCACGTCTCCCCAAGTCAATAAGGGTCGGGACGTATCTATCATCAGTTGTACGGCGAAATCCCCTTTCGGGAATGGGGTTGCGGTGAATTTTACCATGCTCAAATCGCTCCCTAGCCGCCTCATTCACAAAACGATGTTTATCAAATGACGAAGACGAAGAGGAGGAGCCGGGGTTACCTTTTTGTCTCTTGGGAGCCATAGTCGTGGATGAGAGAGATGGTGGGTGAATCGGAGAAGATGACCGGAGTGATGACGTCTCTAGTTTCCCGAAGAGGAGTGTTCCACCTTGCCGAAATTTTTAGTAAGGATTGAGGTTCCTGCACCAAGAAATCGAAAAGGGGGTGAGGGAAAGTTAGGGATTTGGGGAGGAATGTGTGAAGAGTGTGTGCAGAATGAGAGAGGGGAGAAGGAATTCGCGCATATAAAGTAGGCGCGCTCGGGCGGTAGAAAACTACCGCTCGAGCGCGACCTTCTCTGTTTTAATTTTTTCAAATGTGTGCGTGCGCGCTCGGGCGGTAGAAAACTACCGCTCGAGCGCCAACCTCTCGAGATGAAATCACCCAAAGTAGACGTCCGCGCTCGGGCGGTAGAAAACTACCGCTCGAGCGCCGACTGTTCTGCCAATTTTTCAAATTTTTTTTTTTCTATCTTTTTCTTATTTTTTTTTTATAACAAAAATTAAGAACAAGAAACGAGAAGAACAATAAATACGAATAAGGATGACAATAATTAAAATTGAATTAAATGCAAGATAAGGGAAAAAGAATAGTTCTCAATTTATAGTCGAGAGCTTGACTGTCGGTCTGTCTCAGTTCGGATTATCTTGGAACCGTGTGATTCCAAGTTGTGGCTCAACTGTGCCACCCATGTAGTGCTTGAGGCGCTGGGCATTGACCGTGAATGTCCCGTCCTTCCCATCTTTCAATTCGACAGCCCCCGATGGATAAACTTTCGAGATCACGAATGGACCGGACCATCGCGACTTCAATTTACCGGGAAACAAGCGCAACCGGGAGTTGTAGAGCAGAACACTTTCACCCACTTTAAATTCTCTCTCGATGATTCTCTTGTCATGAGCCTTTTTGGTTTTCTCCTTGTAAGACAGTGCAAGATCATAGGCCAAATTTCGGAATTCCTCCAACTGGTCCAATTGAAGCAACCGCTGTTCACCTGCATCAGTAAAATTTAAGTTTAGCGCTTTTGTGGCCCAGTATGCTCGATGCTCTAACTCAACAGGTAGATGACATGCTTTACCAAACAAAAGCCTATACGGTGTAGTGCCTATAGGTGTTTTAAAAGCAGTCCTATACGCCCAAAGAGCATCGTCTAACCTCACCGACCAATCTTTCCTACTGACACCTACTACTTTCTCCAAAATTCGCTTAATCTCACGATTCGACACTTCCACTTGACCACTCGTCTGTGGGTGATAAGGGGTAGAGATTTTATGTGTGACACCATATTTGCTCAAAAGTTTTTCAAAGAGTTTGTTGCAAAAATGAGTGCCACTATCACTAATGATTGCTCGTGGTGTTCCAAATCGGTTAAAAATGTTTTTCTTTAAAAATTTTAGGACCACTTGAGCATCATTAGTGGCATATGCTTCCGCCTCTACCCACTTAGACACATAATCCACCGCAACCAAAATGTATTTTTTCGTGAAAGAACTAGGAAACGGTCCCATAAAGTCTATCCCCCACACATCAAAAATCTCACACTCGATGATATTATTTAAAGGCATTTCGTGACGGTTAGAGATGTTACCTGATCGCTGGCATTTATCACAATGTAGCACATAAGAACGAGCATCTTTGAAAAGAGTTGGCCAATAAAAACCACATTCAAGTACCTTGGATGCCGTCCTTGTTGATCCGAAGTGACCACCTACCTCACGGTCATGGCAATGGTTGAGAATTTGATCAAACTCTTCCTCCGCAACACACCGTCTTATCATGGCATCTGCACAAATTTTGAACAAGAAAGGTTCCTCCCAAAAATAATATTTCACGTCCGAAAAGAATTTCTTTCTTTGGTGAAATGTTAGATTTGGAGGAGGTGAGCCTGTAACAAGAAAATTCGCAAAATTTGCATACCATGGACAATTTTTCACCTCAAACAACTGCTCATCCGGAAACCAATCATTAATTGCATCAGTCACACAATCATTACTGATAAATTCTAATCTAGACAAATGATCTGCAACCACATTTTCAACACCCTTCTTATCTTTTATTTCCAAATCAAATTCTTGCAATAATAAAATCCACCGAAGTAAGCGTGGCTTTGCATCTTTCTTTACAAGTAAATATTTAAGGGCAGAGTGATCAGTAAACACAATTACTTTCGACAAAACAAGATAAGCATGAAACTTGTCAAGTGCAAACACTACTGCAAGTAACTCTTTTTCGGTGGTGGCATAATTCAATTGTGCTTCATCTAGAGTCCTACTTGCATAGTATATGGTGTGAAATACCTTGTTTTGTCTTTGTCCGAGGACAGCACCTACCGCAGTATCGCTAGCATCGCACATGATCTCGAAGGGCAGTTCCCAATCCGGTGCTACCAAGACAGGAGCCGTCACCAAGCGCTCCTTCAACTTCTCGTATGCCTGCAAACAATCAGAATTAAAGTCAAATGGCACATCTTTCATAAGTAAGGAAGATAGAGGTTTGGCAACTTTAGAAAAATCTTTGATAAAACGCCGGTAAAAACCGGCGTGGCCTAGAAAACTTCTAACTCCCTTTATGGACGCCGGAGGTGGTAAGTTCTTAATAACTTCAACTTTTGCCTTGTCCACCTCTATTCCGTCCCCCGAAACCTTGTGCCCTAGGACAATTCCCTCTTGTACCATAAAGTGGCATTTTTCCCAATTAAGTACCAATTGCGTCTCCTCGCATCTCTTCAACACCACCGTCAGATTCTGCAAGCAATTATCAAAAGAAGAGCCAAATATCGAGAAGTCATCCATAAATATCTCAAAAAAAGTTTCTATCATATCATGGAATATAGCAGTCATGCAACGTTGAAATGTGGCAGGGGCATTACAAAGACCAAACGGCATGCGGCGAAAAGCAAAAGTGCCGTAAGGACAAGTGAAAGTGGTTTTCTCTTGGTCCTCCGGCGCAATCATAATTTGGTTGTACCCCGAATACCCATCCAAAAAGCAATAAAACTCATGACCCGCTAACCTCTCAAGCATTTGATCAATGAAGGGAAGGGGAAAGTGGTCTTTACGGGTGGCATCATTTAGTTTCCTATAGTCAATGCACACACGCCATCCCGTAACTGTCCTAGTGGGTATCAATTCATTATTTTCATTTGTGATAACAGTAATCCCACCTTTCTTTGGCACACATTGAACAGGACTTACCCATGCACTATCAGATATAGGATAGATAATACCTGCATCGAGAAGCTTAATCGTTTCAGCTTTCACTACCTCTTGCATCTTAGGATTCAATCTTCGCTGAGGTTGCACAAGAGGTGAGTACTTCTCTTCCATCAAGATCTTATGCATGCAGACTGATGGATTGATCCCTTTGATATCCGCCACCTTCCATGCAAATGCACCCTTGTGCGCTTTCAAAACTTCCAACAGCTTGTCCTCCATCACATCTGTCAAAGCAGCAAAAATAATGACAGGTAAAGTGTTATCCTCACCTAGGTACACGTACTTGAGGTGTGGAGGCAACGGCTTCAGCTCAAGTGTTGGGGGATCCTCGATGCTTGACCTTTGAGGAGTCAAATCTCTTCGTTCTCCTAGATCCTCCAGTCGCATCCTCATTGGCCTTCTCCATGGTTGGTTGGCATTAAAGTGTGCCACAATTTCAGCTCTTTCCTCATCCAATTCTTCTTCTCCCACTTCAGTATCGATCGTGGCTTCCAAAGGGTCCCTAAGAGCATCCTGCACATAGTTAGACGCAAGAGAGTCAAAAGCATCAATTCGAAAACAACTATCAGAATGCAGTGTGTGCTTAAGTGCATCAAAAACATCAAAAGTAATCTCTTCGTCGCCCACTCTCAATCGCAACTTCCCATCTTGCACATCAATCAGTGCCTTGCCAGTCGCAAGGAACGGTCTACCCAAAATCAGAGGCATCTCCTCATCCTCCTCCATGTCAAGCACCACGAAGTCCGCAGGAAAGATAAACTTGTCCACTTTCACTAGCACATCCTCAATCACTCCGCGGGGGTACTTGACAGACCTGTCAGCCAGTTGTAAAGACATCCTCGTCGGCTTAGGCTCTCCTAATCCGAGTTTCCTGAAAACAGATAAGGGCATCAGATTAATACTTGCACCAAGATCACACAACGCTTTACGAAAAACAACATCACCAATCATGCAAGGGATAGAAAAGCTCCCTGGGTCTTTTAGCTTCGGTGGGATTTTGTTTTGCACCAAAGCAGAGCAACTCTCAGTCAAGTTCACTGTCATGTGATCCTCCATTTTTCGCTTGTTAGCTAAGATGTCCTTCAAGAATTTGGCATAACTAGGCATTTGCATTAAAGCATCGGCAAAAGGGATATTAATGTGCAATTTTTTAAATACCTCTAAAAACTTACCGAATTGTGCATCTAGTTTTGCCTTTTTTAATGCTGCAGGAAAAGACGGAGGAATAACAATCTTAGGATGTGCTGTGGGTGCTGGTGTAAAGTTAGGTGACTTACCTTTTGACGCCTCAGCCTGCTCATCCGGTACTTGGCGTTTCTCCTTCTCTCTAGGCTCCAAAATCTTTCCACTCCTCAACTCAATGGCCTTCACTTGCTCTTTTGGATTAGTTTCGGTGTTGCTTGGCAAGGTGCCCGGCTCTCGACTTGCTATCATCTTGGCCAACTGTCCGATTTGATTCTCGAGCCCCTTTATTGATGCATCTTGGTTTTGGAGTCGAGTTTCAGTGGATGAGATAAACTTAGTCATCATTTGTTCCAAGTTGGACTTTTCTTCTCTAGGAGGATCGGATCTATACATCGGTTGTTTCCCATATTGTTGTCCTCCTTGCGGCCTATTATGACTGTTTTGACCGCCCCATGAGAAGTTGGGATGTTGCCTCCACCCAGGATTATATGTGTTCGAGTAAGGGTCATTCCTTGGGCGGTTTTGGACTCCCACTTGATTCACCGGTGCCTCATCTTGCACATAGAAGGGATTTCCATCTTGACAGTCTTTCACATAGTGTTCCCCTCCACACTTTTCACAGAATATCTCTTGAAGGCGCATCGCCGTGCCACCCACATTCAAGCTATCAAGTTTCCTGTTTAAAGCATCAAGTTGCGCAGTAATAGCAGAAAACTCAGTTACCTGGTGAACTCCTACACTTCTCCGCTGGTTGTTTCTGTCAGATTGGGGATGATAACTGCTAGCAGCCATCTCCTCCAACAACTCATATCCTTCTTCCGCAGTCTTCCTCAACAGGTTCCCACACGCAGCAACATCTATCATAGTACGGTTAGGAGTAAGCAAACCGTAATAGAAAGTTTGAACAACTAACCCAAGTGGTAGCTCATGATGTGGGCATCTTCATAGTAGGTCCTTGAAGCGTTCCCATGCCTCATATAAAGATTCTTGATCGAATTGAGCAAATGTTGTGATGTCTGCCCGCAGCTTCATGGTCTTCGATGGAGGAAAGTATTTGATAAGAAACGCCTTCGCCATGTCCTCCCATGTAGTGATTGAGCCTACAGGTAAACAATTCAACCAAGCTTTAGCTTTATCACGCAAAGAGAAGGGAAATAAACGCAGTCTAACAGCATCATCAGAAACTCCGTTAAATTTAAAAGTATCGCAAATCTCAAGAAAATCCGCGATGTGTGTGTTTGGATCGTCCACAGCAGTTCCTCCAAATTGGACGGTGTTCTGAATCATCTGAATAATGGCTGGTTTGATCTCGAATTGGTTTGCTCGCACAATCGGCCTCACAATGCTGGGGCGTGCACCATCCAAAGAAGGCTGGGCATACTCTAACATAGGAATCCGGCGTGGCATCTCAATTTGTCTCTCGTTTTGGCGCATCGCCTCCTGCTCTTGTTCGTGCCTCTCCATCAGTTCCTTGAGTCTTTGCTGTTGTCTTCGCCTGCGGAAAGTCCTTTCAATTTCAGGGTCACACTCAAGCTCCAAGTCAAGTGACTTTGGCATGCACCGAAAGAGATATCTGAAATAAGATATGGAGTGTTAGTTCAATAAAAATAAAATACACTAAAGAAAATAACTAAAAATATAATTGTAAATTAACAGTCCCCGGCAACGGCGCCAAAATCTTGATCGAGCAAAACTTGCACAGTAAAATACCCAATAAAATATGATTTTGTATGCTCAAAATGTAATCGCAAGTGCACGATGTCAAGTAATAATATAGTGTATATGAATACGAGTATCGTTCCACTGAGGACTGTGTTTAACAATTATTATTTCAGTTATTCAAACTTTAGCGACGAAATTGGTTTGATTGCTTTATGACTAATAAAATGCAGGAAAATTTAAATAAACAAGTTCAAAGATTAAATGATGAAACAAGAATGCTAAATCGATTGATTAAATTTCAACTGATAAAAGAATTTGTTGGGAATTCTGGTTCACCTACCCCTTTTAATTAATTAATTTGTTCGATTGTGTTCTACGCTTCCGACAGGATTTCCTATTCAATTGAACACACTCTCTCGAGCTATGCCAAACTAATTCACTCAATGAAGTAATTAAATATCTTTAATTATTTATCAAGAATGAATCGCATTTCGATTGATGAAATCCCCTAGTTTTCGACCCTAAGGACTATGACTATCGGCACGTATCCAATTTCATATATCTATGCAAATTGTAGATCCGCGAATTATACTACTCGCTCCTATCACAAGTTATTCTCTCGAACTCACTCGCGATATAAAATAGTCGTTAAAGTTAGCTACGCTCAACGACACAATGAAAATCGTAGAACAATCAAGAATAAATCACAAATCGAAATATAAACTAACAACTAAAAGTTTGGGGTAGGATCCCCTTTTATCCCAACAAATATAAAAGTTAGCTACTAGAATTCATAGTTAAAATAAGCAAAACAATGTTTAAACAAAGGAAAATAAACTAGAAATACTAGGCGTGACGGAATCTGCGAAGAACAAAGCCCGGAATCGTCGAATCTTCAATCCAAGTGCAAAAGCTCTCCCAAAACTCCTCCTTCTCTCGAAAATATGTTTGAATCCCCTCAAAAGTCGACCAATCTCCTTTTCATAGCAACCCCCATCCAAAATAAGGTAAGAAAATCGCGTCCAGAATTTTCCAAAAATAAGCGGCGCTCAGGCGGTAGAAAAGTACCGCTCGAGCGCCACACTCTCTGTAAGTTCCCTCGGCTGGTGCGGCATTCGCGCTCGGGCGGTAGAAATATACCGCTCGAGCGCCGATAGTTCTGTCTCAGATGCACCTTCTCGCGCCCGGGCGGTAGAAAAGTACCGCCCGAGCGCCACATGTTCTGTAAGTTTCCTTCAGCTATTCACTTCTCGCGCCCGGGCGGTAGAAATGTACCGCTCGGGCGCCGCTTGTTCTGTCCAAATTCTCTAGCCTTACACTTTCGGCTCTGATTTTCGTTCTCCGATCATTTTCCTGCAAATTCATCACGCACTAGTGAGACACGACACAATGCAAATACTTACTATAAAATGAACAAAAAAACAAATGAAAAGCATGCATGCCCAACGAAAACACAACTAAAACTGACAGAATAAACATGTAAAAACACCACCTATCAGATATCATCGACATTATTACCATCCCCTGAGCCTTGGTCTTAAATGTTTGTGTTCGTATGAGTCACAACCAACTCCCTTCCTTCAAAAACATGTCATTGTATTCATCATTTATAAAAATCATGCATATGCGTAAATTTCCTTAAAATCAAGCATGCAACGTATTTTTCGTATTTCCATAAAAAGTCATGTTCGTTATAACATATACATTCAAAACATGTCAATTTGTGATCAGGGAGCTGCCATAACCGCTAACTCGACCCGGGTGCAAATGACCATTTTGCCCCTGGAAACCCTATTTGACCATTTTATCCCCGGACCTCAAAATTTCTACTCGAATCCAACCAAACTGGTCATTTTTCCTCTGGAAACCCCCTAATTGAACATTTTACCCCCGGACCTCAAAATTTCGACCCGAACCGAAGCCAACCAAACTCCTTAAAACACCTCAAAACATATTTATAATCATTTCCTACACGTAACCTCGAGCTCGTCCCGTAACTGTTCGTTTTAAAATTTGGACCAGGGTCCCGGTTTTAACCCGAATCAACCCGAAACTTAACCAAACTTTCCCAAATTTAAACCATGACTTAACCCACATGACAAGCCCTTAAACCACTTATTTCAGACCCACGAAAGCCCGCGACCAGCTGCTGGAATTTTCTACACGCAATAACAATCAAACCATAGTGCACCTAGCTCCCGATTTCTCGACCCTAGACCAAACTCCCTTGGACCAGCTCCTAGCCGACTATTCTAAGACCAAGACCGAACCAAGAGCCCCCCTCCTAGATGGACCAAACTCATGCCTACAGTCTCTGCACGATGGATCGCTCGAACACCTCAAACCATAATCTAGCTTGCTACATAACACATGATACCACCCAAGACATGCGTCCAGCGGCTCACGGACCATTCCAAGCCCCGACACGAACTCACCAAGGTCTGAACCACAGCCCGACTGAGCCCATGCATGCTTCCCTCGCCTACTTCGCACAACCTAACCGTCCCAAGCCTTAGAACGACGAGATGCAATCGGCCACCTGCAGGACGGGTTCTGCTCGACATTTCCAATCTGAATTCATGGTATACCTACTGTAGATCGCCCCTATCTCTCAAGCCATGGCAGTCCCTTACAAATCAAGATCAAGGCGTGAGAAATATGCAAGAATGTCCAACGTTTTCGCATTAAAGCTAAGCAAAACCGATGCATAATATATCATGCAAATACAATTCAACATACATAATATAGTGTGATCGATGAGAGAATAAGGGAATCGGGCATGCCTTTGCATCTAAGCACTAGAAGATTCGCACAAAAAACACGAGGGACGAACACCGGAGGGACGAGATCACAACTCTAACGATTTTTCCTTGAAGGTGGCAGCTCGAGTGGGGAGCTGCTGGACGAGGTGAGGGGCAGTCGAATGTAATGGGTTGAGGGGATAGGATTTTGGGGTAGGGTTTGATATAAAAAAGTTGTATGATGAGACCACAATAAAATAATTAAGAGGTGAAGAGTTTGGGTCCAATACCACTTAAAGTAGGCCCAATAAGCACAAAAACGCCATCGCAAAATTTTTCGTTTAGGTACGTTTTTTAAAATATTGTCTGAACCCTAAAAAAATCCTCTATTTTGCTAAAAACTGAATACCGGTTTAAAATATGATTCATCGCGTAAAAATACCTTAACAAGGACCATTTTCGAAAATCACCCTTATTAACATCATTTATTAAATAATTAAAAATATTATTTAATAAAAACATTTTTTCTTAATTGTCCTGGTCAAATAAGATTTTAAAAAATGATCTTTTTCATCGAGTGCATTGTCCCAAAGTTGGGGTCACAAGTATTTGATCGGAAGGTGGCAATTTATTTTTAAATTCAAATTTGACTAGGGTCGTGAACCCAAATGCCCTCAAAAGACAAAGTCATAGGAAAAAGAGCACATAAATCATAAATATAGAGCATAAAATATAATGGAAAATCTGAAATACATTCTTACCTCAATAAGAGACCTCTCGTAGGAATCCAGTTGCATCAAAGCCCGTTGACCATTTTCAGTTGAAAGAAACCTTGAGCAAATAACACTAAAATTCAAGTTCTGGACAAGTCCCTTAACAACTAGAAATCAAACAAACACAAAGCCTCAATGAACACAATCATATTGAGTTTATGAAAAAAGATTAATTTTTTAATGAGACACGATATTTTATTAAATACAAAAGCTTTTTATTAACATAAGCAGACTACTGATCCACTCACGACAAAAAACTAAACAAGACTCTGATCATCTCAACAATACACAAAAGTCCAATCTCTTAATAAATCTCTTCACTGGCCTCTTCAATGTTGTCAAGAAGTCTTATATTCCCCTCAAAGCACACAGACCAACATATGTCATGTACCACACCACTCTCCAAATAATTTTGCCCTCTTGCCAAGAAGATGTCCAAGATCCGTAGTAAATAAATCTTGTGTTGATCTCGGCACCACCCAAACCAATCTCAATTCTTCCAAAGCTCTATCCCACAAACCACTTGATGAGGAGTTTATGAAGAAAGATAAGTTCTGGAGGATAAACTCTTGATACATTCTAGAGAATAACTCTTGTTTAATTGTATTCATCCGATTGTGGATCGATCAATTCTCGTATGCTTCGATCATGTTAGGACCTTGATCAGTTTCGATAAACATTATTAAAAAACACATTATGACCTCGATCAATTCTTAGGAGAGAAAATTAATTTACAGATTCCTTGTGTAAGTGTTGTAAAAAATGCTTCTGCACTGCTATGTGCCCCCAAGGCTTTTTCTTCTTTCTCCAAAAGTACGACTTATCATCTTCAAAGAATCCAAGGACTCTCCTCCGTCACACAGTCATTACTCTGAACCCAAATCAAATCAACTGTTAGAACCTATCAAGTGATCCCTAGTCTCCTTCAATTATTCAGAGCCTAATGATTCATTGACAAGCTACCAATTCATGTACAAAACATCCTTTATTGAAATTTGTTTCTTATGAAAAGATTTCTTTTTTTATTGTTTTCACTTCAAAAGTGTCCAATGCAGAAAATCTAAAAAACGTATGTGAAGCTCTTAAAATTCCAAAGTTGAAAGATTCAGTCACACTACCAAGTGAAAACAACATTTAATTGTAAATGGATTTTCACGATAACACACGACTATCGCCGTTCATTGGAGAGATATGAGGAGTGACTTGTAGTCAAAGGTTTCACACAAACTCATGGTGTAGATCACTTTGAGTCCTTTGCACCAAATGTAAAACTTACCACGGTGTTTGTCTTTTTGCTAATGGCAGCTAACTTGGATTGGCCTCTTCAACAACTTCATGTAAAGAATGTATCTCTTAATGGCGATCAAGAAGAAAAAGTAAACTAATGCGTTCAAACTAGAAAAAACTCTATATAGGCTTATATAGTATCCAAGAGCTTCGTCTGAAAAATTCACTCGGTCTGTAGAGTAGCACGGATATCAGCCAGGACGGACTTATTGTACAAAATGGCAAAATTCCAGTGTTAATTTTATAAGTTGATGACATTATTTTTACATGAGATGTAGATGTAAAACTAAAAAGAACTTCGCAAATGTATTTAAAATTAAGGAATTGGGGGCATTGAGATACTTTATGGGAATGGAAATTGCAAAACAAGAAATTGTTGTTTCTCAGTGTAAATACATATTAGATCTATTGAAGAGTTCTGGGATGGTGGTCACGGAGCGAAGCTTTTGAGGACATTGGTGAGTGTCCTTACCCAGTTTTGCTAGCAAATTGGACTAGATCTATCACTAACAGAAGATCTACCTCGGGATATAACACCTTTGTTTGGGTAATTCAGTGACATGGTGGAATTAGGAGAGTGATGTCATTAGATGTCGTGCAAAGGCTGAATTCAATGTTACTGCCCAAAGAGTCTTTGAAGTTCTTTGGTTAAAAAGAGTCCTCGAAAAGTTCCAAAGAATAATAGAAAGCCTTTGAGATTATACTGTGCCAACAAAGCAGCAATAAGTATTGTCCATAACCCAATTCAACATGATAAGACAAAGCACAAAGATCTTCACTTTATAAAGGAGAAAAATGAAATTTGAACTATATGCTTGTCAGTCATGCCAACAACTCAACAAAGAACAGGTGTTTTGGCCAAAGAACTTACAAAGCCTACCTATAAACATTTGTGCATGATCAATGTCTATGCACCAACTTGAGGGGTGTTATCGTAAATTTTATATATAAAAAATTAGCAGAAGTCCAGAATCTGAGCGAGTAGAATAAATTAAGATATGCATAATTATTTGTAACCTATTTTAGTTACTGTTTTCTTCATACATATTTGTTCATCTCTCGTCCTAGAAACTTCAATAGATATCTTTTCTATAATGAAACTTAAATCACAGGAAAAATGACATCATATACATCAAACTTCAAAACAAAGAATGAATAACAGCAGTCATATAGACTCACGCTTAATGCTTGGGATGCCATGTCAATTATCTCAACAGAATCATCCATCAGATGCTTCTTTAGAAGCCTCATAAGGACTAGAAGAGCTTCTTCCGAGATGCCCGTATCTGCATGGATGTTAGTCTCTGCCATGCGAATAGCTATTCCAAACACAGGTACTGAATAATCACCAGGAAGATGGAATACAACACGATGAGGATCACCAATTCCAATCTATAATCATAACTGAAGCATAATAAAAGGTACTCGAAAGCATATTTCATGAATTTGAGAAATGTTCCTAAGAAGATCAAAAATGCAAAGCTACGGTTACCTTGGATATGAAACAGAAACCATTGCACTAAGATCATTTGTGTTATCTAAGCCGCACATGAAAAATTTCATTTTCCGAATGCCAATATGCGTCTTTGAAATCATTTTGATCTCCAAGAAATATCCCACTAGACCCATATTTTTATGGAATGCTTTCAAACTGCAAGAATAATTGATAAGATTTTTTAACTATCTCTAGATAGAAGTAGTTAATTTCTCTCCTAAACATCCTCTAATGAAGCAAAAGAACGACGCTACCACTTTAAAAATCTTAAACATGTAATTAAGGAAAAAAAAACCAACCGCACTCACTGTGACAAAGAAGTTGTGTCAATTATACTCTTCACTAAATTGTTTAAGCCAAAGAAATATTACATTTACAGAACAAAATAAAAGAGAAATAAGATGTTGTGTTTATACCATATTTCACCATATTGTTTCAGCAGTAGAAATAATATGAAACAAAAAAATGTGAACTGGGAGAGTAAAGGACATACCTGCAAAGAAGTAATCTTGGAGGGATATAGTGAGGTCTCTTTACAAACTGTAACGATTAAAAACACTCTTATAACAAAATAAGATATGAATGAAGAACACATGGTCCAGTGGCAATAAACATGAGGCAGGTAGCACTTGCTTACATTCAGTAAGTGAACCCTCGGTGAGTAGGTTTGACGTATTTTCTGGTGGAAGTCTCGTATTTCATTAAACATATCAAATTCAGGGAATGCCACTAGTTCCTGATTGAAGATATTGACCAACAATAATGAGCAATTGCAATTAAAAGCTGTGAAAGTGATTGTGGTAAAGAAATAGTTTACAGCATTAAAATTTTACGTGTATATTCTGAAATCCATCATTGCCATCAAGGATACATAGATCATACTTTTATGTATTCGACCATAGATGAATCAGCACCAATGGTAAGTTGTTGGAGAAGTAATACAGCTCGGGATGATGTAGTTACGGATAGCTTCTTATTAGATCCACAAGGGATGCAACACGTGACCAACTTTGACACTAAAAACTATCAAGTGAAACAAGTAAACAACTAAGTCAGCATAAATCATAAAACATTATCAGCATAAATATAAAACATTAAATGAACAAAAGAGATTAAAATATGTTGTTGCCTGAAGTTGTTCACCAAGCACTCTGATAGTCTCCCTTGATGGGTAATCTCTTGATATATTGAACAGCGTAGAAATTATACAACATTGATCAAGTAACCAGTCGCAACCAATGAATTGACCAATCAAATCGAGAAGGTAACTGTTCAGAAAAGTAACAGAAAATTAACACCAACCATTGCAAGATCACATGATATAAGAAGCCCCTTGAGAGTTCAACTAGTATCCAAATTAAAGTCAATTGGTACTCTGACTCTATTCTAAAGAAACTCCTCCAAGTATTTAAAAAAACTCTTTTACAAGTGAAGAATATCATACTCAAGACCACATAACACACTGAAAATTGCAATCAACAGAGCTAAGTTATAAACGACCATTAAGACTCCATTAATCTTAAAATTGTATTCAGAAAAATATGATAAAATGTTCTTTGTATCGACAAACATATCATGGTATATACGACTCAACATAAACAAAAAATTTCGATAAAAATGTTACATATTTATATGCCTCCCAAACAGCAAAATAATGGAGTAGAGTAATTCCTAATATTTATATCACCAAGTCATGGGTGTAAGATGTGTGAGCAATACTCACTTAAAAGTACTAGGAATTACAGCTCTATGGCCAAGCAAATTGACGAGCACCTCAATGCCCAGTCAAATGGTTGCATTTATGCCAATGATGAGCCGCATCAGCGATCTTGTAATGTAGATCAACAATAAACTACAAAATAAGGTATCATTTATTTTAAAAATATGCATTCAACAATAAATACACAACACAAAATTACCGGAAAGGATAATATAATAACGAAAAAACAGCTTGAAATATAAGTTTTGAAGAATCACCATAAATACTATGTCCGGTCCTTGTCAACAAGTTCGAAACTTTTAGAGTGCTCCTCACTGCAAGAATAAAGCAATCAATAATAGAACACTCAAACTTTTAGAAGAAACACGGAAAAAATTATAGACAACTAACAGAAGGTATTGAACCTATCCAAGAAGCCATCCACAATAGTTTGAATTACACATGCAATTTTATCTTTAGAAAAGAACGGAAGTGGACAGTCAGAGGAGCTGGAAGCTAGAGATAATGTATGGTTCACAATAGAAACCTGCATACAAAGTGAAGAACATAACAAATCAGTAAGCGTGTATAGCTCGCACAATGTTTTGCATTATCATATTTTCATTTTAAATAGAATTTGATGTATTAGAATAAGAAAATTAGCCGTCCGATATTTTGTATCGATAAATTTTCTTTTTAGATAGGCTTTGATGTCTGACAATCAAAATATTAATTGCATGAGTGATTCTATTGATTGTATAGTTTACTGTTACAGAATAGGTTATGTATATTATGTATAGGTTTCCCTAGTATATATGAAGATCATTCAACCATTTATCAATTCGTATTGGTATAGAGAGTAGAAACCGCAATTGTTCTTTCTTTTCGGCTGAATTAGAGTGATGTCTTTCTTAATCTTTCATCTAGTTCTTACATCATGTCTGGAAAAGCAAATGCGAACACTCTTGATGGCAAAAAGCAATTCATAGCAACTGTCATGAAATTTTGTTTCCAACAAATTTGATCTATTTGGATAATGCTAATTATCATATTTGGTCTCAAATTATAGAGATGCATATTGCAGGCAGAAGAAATTGGGATGCATCACAATGACGAAGGTTGCATCGCATAGAACGGCCCAAGCTATGAGGAATGGGAGGCTAAAGATGCTAAGGCCAAGTCATTGCTCATCAATTCCATGATAGAAGGCTGATGGCCTATTTGCGTAGTGTGGCGGCTAAAGAAGTTTGGAATAGAATCAAGAACTATCTGGATGTGTCAAATTCTTCTCGAGTCTAAAAGCCAATGACGCAAACATTCCAAAACACCAAAGAGATCGCCCTCCTGTGGAGTAACGTAGTGAGTTGGACTCAAAATTCTTGCAACTTGGTTACTGTAGGCTAAATGATATGAAATGTCCATAGGATATTGAGAAACTAAGGAAATGTATCGCTAAGTATCGGATCTATATATATTTTGTGGTCTTGATCACAATCTACATCGAGTTAGTGACGAGGGCTTTGGCTTCCTCTCCTTGCCAAATCTAGAGGAAGCTTATTCGCAGCCCAATCGAGAAGCACAAAGGTGTTAATATTAGATTAAATGATCATTCTAAAGCCTCTGCAATGGCTATCAATAAAAATAGTACAGGGCCAACACTCGTCATTGCACCAACTGCAATAGCCCTAAATACTCAATCGATATTTTTTGGGAGAAAGATGGCTATCCATATCAATACAAACCGAAACGAGCTGAAAAGGAAACAAGAAATAAACTCATATTTCTCTTATTGATTTATGTCTCGGGTTTCTTGTTATCTCCTCAAGAAGGTAATTTCGGTCTCCCGCTTATTTATTCAGGGAGACTAATCTTATAGCTAGCAGGCCCACCATACTTAACACTCTATTGTCCCCAACTCTTCATAGGGCTCGGCTCCTGTGTCCATCTCAAGAGGTGGAACATCATATTTACTCTTAGACTATCCATTTCATCCATCTTGCGTGCACCTTGTTTTTCTAATAGTCTTATTAGAGAGATTGCTAAACACCTTAAATGTTCAGAGTCATTTCCACTCACTCTGCTTGAAGACAATCCTACAAAGATTGAGATTGATAATAACAAACTCACTCTGCTTCTTAATGAGTTCATCCCTTTCATGTTCAGAGATATTAATGATAAGTAAAATAGAAGTTTCCAGCACTCTTGATCCCCTCCTCTCCCCCACCCAGCTTTCTTACTGCAATGCATTGCCATACAGACAGAAAAGATATGCACAAAGTGACTCTTAACTAAAGCTGCACAAGGCTGGCAAGCAACCTGGGAAAAAGAATAATAATAAAAACCATCATATATAGCCCAAGATATTCAATAGCAAAAATGTCATCTTATGATCCTGACATGGGTATTATCAATTCGCAAAGATCAATCCACATCGAGTGAACACGCCATACAACTACCCCATGCTAAAATTGTTTACTCGAGGTACTATCATTTTTAACATTAATTAGATCAAACAACTCACCACATTAAGAAAACATAGAAGACATCTAAACCAAAATAACTTGGACAAAGATTTAATACAAATCTAAAAATAATATTAATGTTCAAAAAGTTAAATGAAGCTACAACATTCTTAGAGGAAATGAATGCAAGGCTAGCTACCTTAGCAACCCATTTTAAGCTGTTAGCATCTTCCTGCAAGATCAAAGCCGGAAGCAGCCACAGACAACAATATTTTATGAAGTTCATAGGTTCCAAATTCGACGTAAAAATGTCTATTGCCTGCAAATCCAATCAGATTAACTGTTTTCTATTTACATGCTAAACACCTCGAATGCAAAATATGACATTACCTCAACAAGTGCAACTAAGCTTACACCACAAGCAACCCAATTAAAAAGAATTGACCCCATAAGCTCCTCCAAGAACTTCAAAAATGTTGAAAGCACAAAATAATTTGTAAAGTTGGTATCATGTAATTAAATTAATCAACCAGAAATGTATTTATCACCTTTGTCCTGTTTGTATAGCATGCTTCCTTAGATAAACTGTCAAGCACAGCACTGACTAGTTCTCTGAACAAAGATGGATATTTGGAAAATTAAGCCGAGGTCAAATGCAACATAAAGATGTGTCTACTTTACTTTTCCACTCTTACCTTTGGGAGGGATCGATAGCAGCAACAACAGATATAATAAAAACTGCCTGTATGCAAAATTCAAAATTCAAAACGCTAAAAGTAATTTATCGACAATTCATTGAATAAGTTTTGAAAAAAGCGGCATCAATCATCATTTTAAGTTGGTTCGCGGGAATAGTTTGAAAATTTTGAGTTGGCAATACAAGATGCATGAGAGTTATGACAATTCGTGGCAATAGTGTTCGCAAGAACTAAATAATTTTGGTACCTCTAACTCTATTTTCTAACTGTGCAGTTCAAGATGCATAAGAGTTATGAAAATTGTTTCCATAATCGGACGAGGTTGAGAACCAGCAGACAAAACTTCCTGGCTCGAACTATTTTCTCCCCAGAGGAACTAACCAATTTCCTCCCAAAATTTGAACTGCAGTGACATTTTCCAGAACGATGTTATTTTAGAAGCAAAAGGAAGAGTAATCATATCAGAAACCACATTGTATATTAGCAAATCCTAAATGAATTGATACACTAATTAAACCACACAAGGCTACTTTAGACTTGTACAAACTGGAGAAAAGCCTAAAACATTAGCCCACGGATAAAATAGAGTATGGAATGTCCAATCTTAAAATGTGCAACGGCATCAAGAAACTTATCAGTAGAGCAAGTATTAGAAAGTGTGGTTAGACAAACAAGATTATGAATGGACCTGACCTGATCTATGTCAATGGCCGTTTAGAATAACACTTAAGCTGCAATAAATTTGATAAATTATCATAGCTACTGGAAATATGTCTATCTCAAGCCAATTACCAAACATCTTGGAAGAGTTCAGAGTGACCATCCCATGTCTGGAAAGACGAGCTAGGCAAAGCCTAACTCGATAATCATGATCTCGGAGCATCATAAATAGCTTTTCCATCACTAACTGTATAAGAATGAATAAAAGAATGACAACATAAGTGAGGGACTAAAGATTAATTACTGAGAAAAAGAAAATCAAGATAAATAAACCAGCTTCACATTTTCTCAACTAAAAATCATGATGAGGATAAAGATTAATCACCTGAGCAAGTTGTGGTCTGAGCAATAAAAAATTGCATATGCAGTTAACAAGCTTCGCACCATCATACCAGTCGAAGAGACTATTATTAAAGACTTTAGTCACCAAATCTCCGAGAGAAGTCAAGCACTGAAAGTCAGTAGGCTAATTTAGAAAAAAGAAAACAATTTTTTCAGACATGTATTAGCATGAGAAAGCTTTAAATATGACTATTTCTCAAGTAATTCCGCACACTAAATTTCTTCACATGGTTTGTCCTCGTTGATCTGAAACCTAATTTCTGGCGACCTAACTTCTAGTTAACTATGCTTCAATTGTATCTTTTTTACTTCAACTTTTATTTTAACACTAGATAATTTGTACAAATTAAACATTAACTTACAATTGCATTCCTCAAGACTGTTCTGACAAAAGCTAAAAATGAGATGTATAAAGTCAGCAAAATCAAGTAAGAAACAAAAATATTGACACTAACAACTCAAACTCACATCCCACTTGCCATCAATAATTTACCACTAAAACATCCAAGCATGCTTAGAGACATATCACAACTATCACATCTCTTCGGACTCCCTTTTCGTAAAGGAAGATGCAACAGTACGAAACAGAAATAAATTACATGTGTGCATGATAGCTATAAAGCAAATGCTAAGAAAAACATGGAACTTAAAGTATGAGACTAAGATATATGTGGGCCGTTCTCTTTTTCCCTAAGATTGAACATGATTTCCCAAGTCGACAATGATAAAATTGGGAAAAAACTTGAAATGATTGACAGGAAATTCAATTTCTGATTCACTAAAGAAACGGAAGACCCAGTTGTCAAACTACCGTCAATACCAAACCTATCTACATCAATAGACCCACCGTTCATATCCAACTCCACATCCAAAATCAATTTTTTCTGCTATTTAGCGGCAAAGGATCATGAATGGAGTGGGCGTCTGATAAGTCGGGGAAGTCTGGCTTTGCTTGAGAATTCCTTCTGCACTCTGAACATCTTTCATACAGTTTTGCAAGGGCTTTCAGAAGCCTCTCAGAAGATTGAACAATCCGAAAATAAAATCCAGAACTTCCCATATTTTTCTCTTGGCAATTGCTAAGAAAAGGCGAGCTAGTGAAACTTTTAAAAGAAATCGCAGTCGAGTCAATGTTATTAATTATGGAGTTCCACTCCAAACATCCAGACAAACCATCATTGTAATATTTCTCCGCCATTGAATGGCATGATTTAGATATCCTAACAACGATTCACCCAGTTTAGAAAAGAAATGAGGAATTTCTCCGATCCCGAGTGAAAGAAAAAATGTGAAACACTGTGAGAATACAACAGAATATTGAAAACCATATCCATAAATATTTATAGTGGTTTGAGAAAAATGAAGGAAATAATAAAATATGCAAACTGCTTAAGATAAACGTGTAAATAAATTTATCACAAAAAAATTATATTTGACGAAACAAATGACTAAGATCAGATTGAAACAAAAAGCCTATAAATTGTTAGCTAAAGAAAAAAAATAATAGAATCAATAATCCCCAATCAAGTGATTGAGAAAATACGGACCTTCTAATCAAACCAGAACAAGAGTGTAATGGGCAACCATGCAGGCAATGAACAATGTCACACCGTCATGTGCAGGTTTGTCTCAAGCCCCTATTACTTGGAGGTTATTAAAGGTTTACAGACGAGCATACAACACAGTTCAAAAGCTTTTAAGTGAAGTCATGGGACATATAAAAGGACTACTGCCACAACGGAGAATGGGAAGGATCAATGAAAGTGAAGATTGACCTTGTTGATACGAGCAGAACATGAAATTAGCTAAGAGAGCGCATGTGTAGATAACTTCTGAGAGCAGCATTTTGTCAATTTCTACTTCCTTTATGCATTCAAGAACGTGATTTTCCATTTCATGAAGCAGCATCGTACATTTTGGCAGTAATTAGACAAATTCACCAACAAATTGATCATAACTGACAGTGAAAATCCATCAGTTATTAAAATTTCAAAAGTAGCACAAAATATAAGTATGTGACACCTTTGCAAGAATAATACCTTGGCCAATTCCTCCACAGGCTCAGTAGCATAGAGCAATGGCAGAAGTCCTGAAGCGTCATACAGAAGAGGGGTAGAACCAGTAGAAAGGGCATATGCAGCTGCCGGCAGCAGCACAACGAACTGCTCATTCAGTGTTGTGAATTCCTATGTAATTAGGATGTCAATCAAATATTCTAAATAATGTAAACATCCTGCACCACCTATACATGTATAAAAGAAAAGCAAAGAAATAAAGAGATACAAAAAAAGATGTAGTACTAGGGATTAGAAAATTGATGGACGGAATTGAATATGTCCATCATATATTCTCTCTCAATCTATATGTTGATGGGGCTCATATCTTTTGCAGATAGACTGGAATTTTCACAGAGAATCATTTGAAGATTGTAAAAAAATTCCTTGGTTATTAAAAGTTATGATCAATCTCATCAAATCACTTCAAAATGTCAAAGCCACTTTACCTAGTTTGGAATGTACCTTCAAGTTAAGTATAGCTAAAAAGGCTGGTAACACATTTTGCCGAAGATACAAAAAATCTTGCAGATCACCCTGTAGCAAGAAAACGAATACTTTTAAGATTCAATCTGGATCCTTCCAATAAATTGAAAACACCCTTTTAAAATGTAATCCATTCAAATTGAATTCAAAAGCTATAATAAAGAAAAGCTGTTAAGATGAAGGAAAATCTTTTTTGGATCCCTAGAATTTCATTCCAACTAACAAATTTACAGGCTTAGATACACGAGGAAGAATAACTAACACAGTCGTCCAGTATGACATATAGCAACGGGAAACAAGCACAAAATAACAAGCTTTGCATCTCAGGGAATGACGCAAATATCAAATACACTATTTTATTCGCAGTTTATGATAAAGGGATGGCAACCCTTTCCTTTCCACCTACTTTGTGAAATTATTAAAGCATCAATAAATTATTACCAAGTCTATAAACATGGCCATAAATATTAGAGTAAGAAATTCCAACTTCCAAAACTACAAATTTGGAACCTCAACAAGATGCCTACCTGTATGCTTCTCATGGTCATCATACTCTTGACTATATCAACAGTAGAGTGAGCACCATTTAGATATTTTCCAACCACCATAACAGCTTTGAAATAACAAAAGAAATCAAAAGAAAGATACAACGTGAACTTTAATAGCCATGTTTCAACACAGTTGAGTCATTCTGTTTTGAGTTGTTGATGAGAAAAGACCCTCATATATGTTTCTACACAGCAGAGTTGTTATGTTTCGGGTTGGATATAAGAGATGAAATTAAGAGAGAAATATCAAATACACACGTTTGAAAATAACTCTTGCAGTTATTATAGGAATACAAAAATGAGAAGTATAATAGGTTCTTACCAGCGAGGTTCTCCTGGAGAAGTAGCATGAGATGAAGCACAAAGCAGAATTGAAGTATATTTCCCAACATCATGACACTGGATAGAATCATCGGAAAAGAATTACGACAGCTAAAGGAAAATTATACTCTTGCATTCTGAACTCTGAATCAAAGATTAATGTTCATATTCTGAGAGAACATGCAGCAAGTTACTTTGACGTAATCACACACGGCACACCAATAAAATATGGTGGAAAACTAATCTCAAACACAAATCTTTTGTAGCGGATCCATACACAACAATTTCAAGCCAGTGAATTGAATAATGGTTGTGCAAGGGTTTTATTTTCACCAAAACTACACTTAACTAGAATTTTCCCCTTAAAACAAAAGTTTGCATGATAACACGAATATTTTATCACATTAAAAGCATTTTAAACTTGACCCCGGAAGAAAGGAAGTATTCAACTAAATTGCATTCGATCTACTTCTTTACAACCCCACAGTTTGCATTCTTATTTTAAAAAAGTCAGTGAGAAACACTTCTGAAGTTTTGAGGAGAAAAAATCATACTTTATTGCTACCGAAAGGTGTACATAAATACACAAAAGATACAGCTAAAGACCTAACAAAAAGGAAAAGAAATAACAAGATCCCCAAAAAATAGGAACACCAAAACAACCTAAGCTACAAGTAACAACCTATGCTACAAGATAAGATAAGATCGGCCTAAGATACAAGAAACGATACGACAGATAGGATATAAGCTAGTTTGACTAACAACACTCCCCCTCAAACTAGCCGATAAATGCTTGTAAGACCAAGTTTGATCAATAGCTCGGTATAGGAGGGGCGAAATAAAGCCTTTGTAAGAATGTCGGCAACTTGCTGTCGTGAGGGAACATAGGTCAATTTTATCACATTACTCTCAATCTTCTCACTGATGAAGTGCCTGTCAATCTCGACATGCTTTGTTCTATCATGATGAACCGGATTTTTGGCTATAGCAATGGCTGATTGGTTGTCACACAATAGATGAATGGGGCCGGATGTTGAGATTTTCATCTCCTTTAGGAGACGATCCAACCACATTCCTTCACATATCCCTTGAGCTAAAGCATAGTTATTTGGGGCGCAAGGCGCACTAAAGCGCAAAGGTGTCTTGGGGCCTGAGGCGCAAGGCGCAAGGCGAGGCGCACGCTTTATCGAAGTAAAGTGTATTTGACATAAATTTTAAAATTCAACATATATAAAATATTTTATACGATTTAAATTAAATACTTTGAAAAGATAAAAAAATAATATAAATAAAAAATCATTAGCACATAATGTAGGGCTAGCACAGACAGATAATCACAGGCCACAACAACAGTAAGACATCAAGCAAAGCCATGCAGATTGTAGGGCTAGCACAGACAGATGATCATTGATCCATATACAATAAATCCTATATAGTAATCCAAGTAACAAGATTGCCCCAGACAAATGAACACATCCCGGAGGTAGATTTTCTGTCACGTGGAGACCCGGCCCAATCAGCGTCAGTATAAATCTCTATAGATCTGTTAGGTGACTTTGTAAACATGAGGCCTTTCCTTGGATCAGCTTTGAGGTATCTAAGGATACGATATACTGCTTCCATGTGAACATCAGAAGGATCACTCAAGAACTGACTTACTCGGCTCACCGCGAAACTAATGTCAGGACGCGTGTGAGTGAGATAGATTAACTTCCCAACGAGGCGCTGGTATTGACCTTTATCCGCTGCAGCTTCTTCAGTTCGAGGCATCAGGCGTGTGTTTGGGTCCATTGGAGTATCAACTGGCCTACATCCACTCATTCCTGTTTCATGGAGCAAATCCATCACATATTTGCGTTGAGATACAGAAATTCCCTTAGTAGACCGGCCCAGTTCTAAGCCGAGAAAGTACCTTAGGAGCCCCAAATCTTTGATTTCAAATTCTCTTGCAAGAAGGCCTTTCAATCGTCGTGACTCATCATTATTATTTCCGGTGAGGATGATGTCATCTACATATACAATAATGATGGTGATACGCCCATCATCAAAGTACTTATAGAAGAGGGTATGATCAGCCTGTGACTGAAAATAGTTGTCCAGTTTCAATACCTTGGTGAACCTCTCAAACCATGCACGAGGAGATTGCTTGAGACCGTACAAAGCTTTCTTGAGTCTACACACTTTTCCCGTTGTTTGCTCATATTCAAATCTCGGGGGAATATTCATATAAACTTCTTCAATTAATTGACCATTCAAGAATGCATTCTTCACGTCGAGTTGGAACAAAGGCCATTCTTGATTTGTCGCAATAGATAGCAAGACCCGGATAGTGTTGAGCTTAGCAACTGGTGCGAAAGTCTCTTGGTAATCAATACCATATGTTTGAGTGTACCCTTGTGCCACAAGACGAGCTTTGAAGCGATCAATGCTTCCATCTGCCTTTTGTTTCACCGAGTACAGCCACCTACACCCTACGGTTCGCTTCCCTGGAGGAAGTTGAGTTAAGATCCAAGTTTCATTCTTTTGCAGGGCCTGATACTCTGTTAGAGTAGCTGATTTCCACTCTGGAATCTTCATTGCCTCGTGAACAGATCTAGGGATGGAAATCTCATCTAATGCTGTCACACAAGCTCTGTATTTGGTAGATAGGTTGGAGTATGACATGAATCTCTGGATAGGATGATTGGTGCAGGTCCGAGTACCTTTTCTCAGAGCAATGGGAAGTTCTGGACTATGATCATCTCCTGGTTGACTTGGTAGCTGATCGGTAACTTGTTCGGGAGGAGGTGAAGTGCTAGTATGTTCAGGAGAGCTTGTGGCAGACGACTGGAGGTGCTGATTTTGTTCAGGCCCATTTTCTCGTAGTCTCCGAGTGTACACTTTGATTGATTTATCGAGAAGCGGAGGATGTTTGGGATAGACAAATGGAGATGAGGTGGACGAATTAGGATCAGGAGTGGCAGTAACAATTGGAATAGGGACAGAACCTGAGCTAGAGTTAGGAAGAGGTATGTGATCAGTGTTTTCAAGAAGAGATTCCCAATTGTGTGACTCATAAGTCGTGTGATTGTCCCCCTGAATAACATTATTGGAAAAATAGGGCTTATCCTCAAAGAATGTAACATCCATTGAGTGAAATAATTTTTGCGTAGTAGGACAGAAGCACCTGTACCCTTTCTTGGATGGAGAATATCCTAGGAAAATGCAACGGATTGAGCGAGCATCAAGCTTACCACGATGTTGGGAATGGACATGAACAAAGGCTGTACTACCAAAAAGCTATGTTGCATGGATACGGGTACGAGTATCGTATCGAATACGATACGGATACGGCGACACGTCAAAATTTGAAAATATAAGACACGATACGGCTAGGATACGACAATTATTAAAATATATATAAATATTATATATATTTATATAAATTTAGTATTGAGAAATAAAAATTATAGAGATAGATGTAATATTTCATTAATCATAATATCTTAAGTACAAAATATTAAATGCAAAATCCATCTTAAGCAAGTAAAAAGAAATCAAACATCTATATCGGTTGAATTGAGAGACGCTTGGGCAGAAATGGAATGAAAGAGATGGACAAATGTATTTAGGGATTTAAAAGCCCATTCTAATTTATTTTAAATTATTTTCCTTTTAGTCCTTTTTTTAATTAACCCCTAAAACTTTTAAATATTTGCAATTTTGCCCAAACGTATCCGAAAAACGTATCCACGCCGTATCCATGGCGTGTCCTCGCCGTGTTCAAAACGTATCCGGATGGTCAACCCTAAACAAAGTCAACGATACGGATTTTGAGGTATCCGACACGCGGATACGCGTGTCGTATCCGTATCCGTGTCGTATCCGTATCCGATACTTCAAAAAAAAAAATTTAAGGTATCCGTGCTACATAGCCAAAAAGTTTGAAAGGTATCTTTGTGATCAAGTGACTGCTAGGGAATAGGGTCAGAAATACATCTAAAGGACTCTTGAACTTAAGAACATGAGAGGGAAGGCGATTGATTAAATATGTGGCGGTAAAAACAGCTTCACCCCAAAATTTTTTAGGTACATTAGATTGAAAGAGGAGAGAACGAGACATGTCAAGGATGTGGCGATTCTTTCTTTCAGCGACACCGTTCTGTTGTGGAGTATCCACACATGAACTCTGTTGCACGATACCGCGGGATTGAAAGAAAGGGCTGAGAGATGTGTTAAAAAATTCCCTAGCATTATCAGTTTTTACCACTTGTATATTTGTTTGAAATTGTGTTTGAATCATGGCATAAAAGTTTTTGAAGATCTCTATCGTTTCAGACTTATCTTTCATGAGGAAGGTCCAACTTAAACGAGTATGGTCATCAACAAGCAAGAGAAACCATCTAGCCCCAGTGATATTTGGAAGCCGATTTGGACCCCAAATGTCACCATGAATGAGGGAGAAGGGTGAGCTTGGTTTATATGGTACCGGAGAATATATGCCACGGGTGTGTTTGGAAAGTTGACAAATATCACAATGAAATAAGTTAGGATTTTTATTGATGAACAGAGAAGGATACAATATCTTTAGATATGAAAAATTTGGATGGCCAAGACGATAGTGCCACAACATGATTGCACTATCTTTATTAGACTGACTCCCTAAATGGCTTTCTAATTTATTGATAGACCAACACTGAGAATTGTCACAGCTTCTCAGTTTAGGTGTGATTTGTAGGAGATAGATGCCGGAACAAAGTCTAGCACTGCCAATCGTCCTCCCCGAGCTCATATCCTGAAACACACAACAATTCGAATGGAATGTGGTCACACATTTAAGGTCACAATTGAGTTTGCTCACAGAAATAAGATTACAGTCAATGTTGGGAACAAAAAACACAGATTGAAGGAGAATGGATTCAGAGATACGAATTTGGCCTTCTCCATGTACTCGGGTGCGTGTGCCATCTGCTATACGAACTGTTTGGTAGTTGGTGCATGGGGAATAAGTTGAAAATAGGGATCTGTCACCTGTCATATGATCCGAAGCTCCGGAGTCGACAATCCATGGAGTAGAGGATGACTGAGACACATGAAGGCCAACACCAGGGCTGTTGCTAGCACCAGTGGATTGATTTCCCACCTGAGAGAACATTTTCTGTAGGGCATCCATTTGATCTTTGGTGAAGGGAGTGGGTGTATGAGGAACAGGTTGTGAGACTGTGTTTGCACGTGCCTCTTGGTTCCTATTTGGCTTCCAATCAAGAGGCTTGCCATGAATTTTCCAACACGTTTCTTTTGTATGACCTGGCCTCTTGCAATGATCACACCAAGGTCGGCCTTTGGGATGATTGTTGCGGGAAGCAAGACCTGTGAGGTCAGCTGGTGTATCACCAGTAGAGATGAAGGCAGAGGCTTCGATGGTTAGTTGACTGTCTGATTGGCCAAGCATGACACGTTTACAGCTCTCTTCTCGACGGACTTCAGAGAATACTTCACGAAGGGCTGGTAAAGGTCTAGTCCCGAGGATACGTCCTCGCACATCATCAATAGTCTTGTTTAGACCCATAAGGAATTTGAATATGCGCTTGGTCTCAATAATTTGACGGAAGAAGACATTGTCTTCAGCACACTTCCAATGATATGGCTGGAAGAGATCTAGTTGTTGCCAATATCGGGTAAGAGTGGTGAAGTACAATGTGACAGATTGCTCACCTTGACGTAGATCTTGAAGAGTACTCTCAATGTGAAAAAGTTCAATAGCGTTTTCGCTGCTGGAGAAAGTATCACGAGCTGCATCCCAGATTTCCTTCGCTGTAGTGTACAACAGGAAGTTCTCGCCAATGTCTATGGTCATTGAGTTGATTAACCAAGACATGACAAGATTGTTTTCAGTACGCCAAGCTTTGAAAGTCGGGTCACTGTGGCTAGGCTGAACCGCAACACCAGTGAGGTAATCATCTCGCCCTCGTCCACTGATGAACATCATCATGGATTGAGACCATTGGAGATAGTTTTTATCAGTCAATTTGTGACTAGTGAGAACACTAGTTACAGAACTGTTTTCAGGAGGATTGGGAGAGGTTGAGGGAAATTGAACCGATCCCTTTGGAGATTTCTCGGATTGATCACTCATGGCTCTGATACCATGAAGTTTTGAGGAGAAAAAATCATACTTTATTGCTACCGAAAGGTGTACATAAATACACAAAAGATACAGCTAAAGACCTAACAAAAAGGAAAAGAAATAACAAGATCCCCAAAAAATAGGAACAACCAAAACAACCTAAGCTACAAGTAACAACCTATGCTACAACGAAAATCAAATCGTTATTTGTTTACTACTCAAACATACTATAAAGTAACTCCACATACCATGGTATTCTAATGGTGACAATGGAATCTAAACCTTACAAGTTTCGTAATTACAAAATAAAAATTGCTATTGTACATAAGGATGTAGTTGATGGTAACTGCATAATTTAAATCCTTATGAATGTATGGTAACTTAAATGTCAACAAACAAATACTACATTGCTGCCAGAAAGAAAAAAAAAAAAGCAACATCCATATAAGACCAACAATTCCGTCCTAATGTTTACTCTAAACTGCACTTCACTAATTATAGAATTTGAGTGCTTGATAATACATAAAAAAATAACTGATGTTTTAAACATTAAAGACTCAACTCTTTGAAACAGCACCACTGAACCAACAATTCTAATAATTCGATTAGATTAAGGTAAGCAACAATTGTCACCAACTAATTCTACCCAAGATATCAATGAAGAAAAAAATAAAAAAGGCAATAGTAAAAAATATGAGAAAATATGATCATACAAATTCCATCGAATATATAATGGAAATCAACTAACTATTTAAGGTGTTCAGAATTATTAGACCATCATGGAGGAGATCAAATGGATTTATAAGGTGATTATTCCGTAAAATAATTACTTAGCAATATTAAAGGCAAAATAAAATGAAAATTTTAAAAAGTAGCATATAGGAAGGCCGATAGTAAGGCTTCTATAATTCCATGTCACACAAGATATTAGGAGTTGCAATTTATTTTGAAAGGTGTGTGCACTTAATACACTAGTCTGCCAAGTTGTCCTCTCTTACTCCGCTTAAGAGACATCATATGATTAATATTTGGTTAGTGCTGATATAAAATAACCAATGGTCACATTTAAGACATATATTAAGGTGAATTAAATGCTGTCAAGAATTATGAAATATGCCTTTGGCTTAACCTGATAAATGCAATGTTAGAATAATTCATTTTTTATAAACTGGAGTGGCCGACGCATCTAATAAACAGACCTTTAGGGTTGTTTCTCATTAGACTCCACTCCTACATCCTTTTAATTTGTAGTTTCGTCCCAATGGCGAGAAATATCGACATCAGAATTCTAGATTGAACATGTTCTCTTTTTCACGTCGAATGATTGTCCCGATATTTCCAGATAGAGATGAACTTCAAATCCTTGTGGTTATTATTTCTCAACCAAATATACATCTATAGATACAAATAGTGGGTAGTGTTACAAATAGTGGGTAGTGTACACAAACTTTAAAAGGTATGCTAATGTATGCCAATTTTACACCAAGTACTATGCATTTCTCCCGTTTCATATTTTCTCTTGGGCATCGGAGGATTTTTGCCGAAATATGGATGGTGACCCTAAAGCATCTTTTTGCATGACTTATTTTAGTGGCAACCTAGGTCATATATTCTTCATTGGACCCAAATAGCGAACACTTTACCATCTCAAGAGAAATTAATTGAACTAGAAATTACAAGTAGCTAGAGGTTTCCAAAAAAGCTGAACGAACCATCCCATAGTACCACGGGTCATATTCAAGAGAGTAAAAGAACAAAAATATATATAACATACATCTCTCCAGAACAAAAAAAGAATATCAGACAAGTATTCAGTGGATTTTAGGGTAAAGATGAGATCGACAATGTCATACAACGAAAGATTTATACTCTAAAGCAACATGAACGACAAAAAGTTTGCAAAGGTGAATCACTCACGTTGAAAGTGTGTGTTTAAATAGCCGAAGATCCCATATCTCGAGAGAACAAGACATGAATCTTTTGTATACTAGGTAAATGCCAAGCAAAGAAGTTATTATACTGAAATCATGGAGAAGCAAGCATTTTACTAGCAAGGAAACAATCAAATCAAAATAAGAGAAGCAAACAGTTATCTATAATCTTACGCTCAACATTATGCTACAAAGCAGCAGCATCCACCTGCAAAGACGAGAGCACAATTAACCCTGTAATACTGAATTTAGAGCTTGAAAAGTTGCTTTCAGAATTGTATAAATACTTGAACATCCAATCATAATTACAAATAGAAGAACATTATACAATAATGGAAACAGGAAGAAACTGGTGTTAAGACAGCGTTAAGCTATCCTTAACCTACAATTTAGGAGTCACCCATAACCAAAGTGAGGTAGTTTTTTTCTCTCCTAACTTAAGTGCATAATCAATGCCATATTAAAAACACATTCATTTTAAACACGCATTTATCAAAATGAGATTGAGATTTCGTGAGAGGGAATCTAACTGTACCTACTTTTTCCTACAATATGAAATGCAAAGTAGATGAATTATACATAACAATTCACCATAACAGGAAAGGAAGCATTTCAAAGATCTATCTACACCATGCCTTGATGGGAATTTTACACAAATGGATGCTTACAATTGAGGTGAGATTGCAAAATGTTGGCAAACTCCGCATAAGGCAGTTCCATATCACATGCCAATCTTTGCCAACCTGCAGAATTTTTACAAAAATAAAACCAAAATATGCACAAGGATTAAAAGAAAAAAGAATATCAAGCAGGTCCCGTCATTAGACATCCTACAAACGCGATACCTCATATAATGGTCCAGAATGTTCATGGAGTTTATTTTCATTATCCTTAGTAAGCCCCACACGCCAACCAAACACAAACAATTTAATCAGAGCCATTTTTCTTCAAAAAAGACGTTGATAGAAAGAGCCAGAAAAAAATTATTAATAAGAGTAAGAGATAGGGAATGGAAAGGGAGAGAAGTAGGAAGGTAAGATGTTCGCAATTATTGATGAGCAACTATCCAGTCCATCCACAATATATGATTGCTATTGGTCATGATAAAGAAAAGTGAACAAAGATAAGAGAATTGTGCCCCTGCAAGACCCTAACAAGAAAAAAAATAATTCCCTACTGGTACCAAAAGAATAAGTTCGAAATGAAGGCAAAAAGCAAAACAGACAGCTCTCCTCTCCCTCAACGAAGAGGTATAGATATTAACCAAATTAAAATATCAAGAAAATGTGAATGCATCTCCACTCTCCAGCACACAGGAAGGAGACAAATAGACTACAGGAGCACAAATGTTTTGTCACTGGAGGATGGAATATAAACCAGTCAATAAAGCTACAGGTAACAGTCAAGATTTCACAATAACATCAATGAATTTAACCTTCCAAAATTTGCAGATATGCTGTCAAACCAAAACAATAAGTGATCTTTACGGATGCGAGTATGCAGATGAGACAAACAAGTGCAGCATGCCTGCCACGAATATTAGCTCGTTTTAACTCAAGATGGTGGATAATAAGTAGCAACATGAATGCAAATGTGAACAATAGAAAAACAAATTTGGAAATTATTGTGTTGGATTTGCCATTGAATGTGTGATCCATAAACAAGGAAAAAACATGTATCACACCATCCACAAGGCCAAAGGATACTGTTAAGTATTGAGATATTTGATGTTTATACTTTTTTATCCACGCAAAAGAACAAGTTCTGTTGAAACCTACCCTGGCTATTTGCCCTCCACGACTCTATCTTTTATCAGGACAACCACATGGCTCCCTCCGGGCTCGTTTTTCAGTAACTGGGCTTTTATACGTATTAGCGCACACCTGGAAAGTGAACATTGCCTTGTAACCTTTGACCATAAATATGGAAAACTGTTTTTCTCAAGATTGAAATAAAGAGGAATACTTCAAGTCATACCAAATACATGGAAGCAACTAAAAAGATCTCAAACTATTTCAAAAAGTAAAAGAATTAGAAATCAAATTTTGATTAATATTTACTTATGTTCTCTTAGTTTATTTACTTATGTTTTCTCAGTTGTCCTTCCCTCTCATTATGTTTTAAAAATTTTGCATCATATCACAGCTGAAAAGCCTTCAACAGTTTTATACCGTATTTATTTCTGCTCAATATGATATAAGTGGATTCTACATATTGAAGTCCAAAATTCTATTAAGTCCTTTTAGTTCATTTAAAAGCTTAAATTCATGTTAATTGTTGAATCAAAAAGGGGTCAGAACTCAATTTTTCATTTGATAGAATCTCACTTGGTATCGTCAATATTGAAATCAATTTGTAATTTGATTGAAGTTGTTTACTCCACCATTAATATCCCAAGATATCCTCTTACGAGCATGAAGTGGTGACAATTATATAAAATCAAGAAGAAAAAAAATTAAGTTGTGGCACGTCGTTTATGGCGACAACACTTATGACCAGACTTTTCACTTTTTTCTGTTGTTTTTCCCATCTTCCTATTATTCAAAATTTAACGGAGTAAGCTGCTACAATTTTAGCAACAATGGAACATAAAATAAGGTTGAAAATAACCACCAGAAGATAAAACCGAGCCCATAACCAATGAAATACAAAAGAGCCATATCGTGGCTGGTAAGCACACAACCACAAATATGTAATGGACTATCAACTTTAAAAGGCACGACAATTAAGTTGCTGCAATAAGTACCCGGCAAAAAAAAAAGGGCAGCAAGCTCCCCACCTTGAACTGTGAGCTTGTCATAATCCCACATTTTTCATCCCTAATTGAGTCACTCATAATAAAAATAATAATAATAAAAAATAAATAAATAAAATACAAACAAGAACAGAGAAGTAGCATGTCAAAAACCCACCAAAAATTAAGCACGTTGTAATTCTAACCAGGGTGAATTGGTGCTGGAAGTACTCATTTGATCAAGCTCCTTGCTCATCACATCCAAAAGTTCTAGTAAAATAGAAGCGTCATCCACACCTCTAGTTAAACTTACTTGCAATTTTGCATAGCAAATAAGAGAATCCTACTGAAAGATAAGGAGAAATTTGAAGGCTGCGTCAACCCCTTTAGTGCAACATTTCAAAAAGATACTAATAACTAGATACAAAAGCAAAGGACTCCTTCACTTCAGCGCCATCTAGATTGTCTTCTTTTTCACTAAATTTAAGTGATGAAATGTTGGTGGTAATTCAACACAAGACCTTTCGAAGTGAGGAGGATAATGTTTTTACACATGATTGACAAGATGAAATGAGAACAGACCTTTACGGCAAGTTAAAGCCGGCCGACAAGCAACATCACTCTTGGAAGACTCTCTAAGATAAAGTCACAGATAGTTGCATACATCAAAATTCATTCAAATTAAAAAGGTATCTAAGATATTCACCACAAGAAATTCTGCGAACAAACACAACATTATCAGATTGCTTTCATGTTCCATATGAGACAAAAACTTCAAACACTAACCTGAACACCCATCATCCTGGGCTCGTTGCACAATAATCCGAACAGTCTTCCCAAAAATTGACTTCGGTAATCTCTTCTTGCTGGATGAGATCTTGGAAGATGCACGTTGCATTAAAATTTTGACAAGAAAAGGCCAAGTCTCAGATGCACAAAAAAGTAGTAAGCAACTGCACACCATCAATTCATCCAAAACAATAAAAATAAAACGAAATCTTTCAGATGGTTAAACATAGATGGTTATATATGCTTACAATGTGGAACTTCGTTAGGCTTAAGCACTGAAGTTTTATCAGACAAATATCTACAGAATCCAATGGATCTATCGGTTTCTAACCAAGTACTCAACAACTTAACCCCTTCCTGTATTCATAAACCAAAAGATAAAAAACATTAATACACTACATGAGCAAAATATTATCCACGAAAAAATTATCTCAGAATATTAATCACTTGTAGAATTGAAGAGGCGGATATGAAATTCCCTAAACTTAATTACAGAAAAAGCCAATTATAAGTATTTCCAATAATTCTCGCAAAAGATTCGAAGTTCATAACACATGTAGCGAATGAGACTCCCTGTTTGAATAATTTAAAATCAAATAAAACAAAGTAAATTACCTTTATGTTTATCTGACTGGCCCATTTCAGGGGGAAAATAAATTAATAAAACAAGGTAATGACAAACATCAAAAACTATCATCATGTACCCGCCAAACTTCACAAAATAATACAAAGAAAATGAATAAAAGTTTCCTTCATTTTTAAATAGATACAAAAGGAATGGCAATGAGCTCTATATATTGTTCAATGCCTATTAAACAATAGGACTCAATGCCATCCTAAGATAAGAAATATGAATCGGAAATGTTTCAGCAAAACAAACGAACTGTGTGAAAGTATACAAGTATGAATTCTACTTATTGCTCGATCCTATTAAACAAAATCATTGAAAATTATGTAAAAAGATGATTTCATATACAAGAAACTCAACTCGTTACCCTCCAAGAAACTATATCTTCTTGATTACTTCTCGAGCTTTGTCCTTGTCGGATGATAGCTTGGAGACGATCTCTTGAATATCTCTGGAAGTGAGTTTCAAGGACATTTTTAGCGTATCCAATATCACTCCTTCGGAGTAGAGCGCTAGGGTTTCTTTAGAGAGAAAAGGCGGGAGAATCAGGAGATGGATCGGGGAAGAAGAACCCCCTATTACGGGGTATTTGATAACTCCACAATGGGAGCGGAGGGGAGCGGGGCATAGTGTTTGTTTAAGCATCAAATTATTACAGTTGCAAACCATATCACACTGATTTCTTAAGCTCAATTATACAGAGTGAAATGAAGTTTTTGCATGTAAAGGAACAACTTACTGCAACGTGCAGAACAGATCGTCATAAGAATGCTCTAAAGTTTCAGCGTTAATAATTCTGCAATCGAGAACAAGCGAATTCCGGAAATCAAAATTTGACTGCGAACTCCAGAAAGGGCAAATGTGATATCAGAAGTATGAAAAACAGAAACATTAGAAACAAGTCTGAATGGCGGTATCACTTGAGTAAGGCAACTGATGAATTAACATTTGTACTGAAAAGCAAAAGGAAAAAGAGAACCTACAAAGCACATGACAAACCAACAAAGATAAGAGAATTGTGCCCCTGCAAGACCCTAACAAGAAAAAAAATAGTTCCCTACTGGTGCCAAAAGAATAAGTTTGAAATTAAGGCAAAAAGAAAAACAGACAACAGCTCTCCTCTCCCTCAACGAAGAGGTATAGATATTAACCAAATTAAAATATCAAGAAAATGTGAATGCATATCCAGCACACAGGAAGGAGACAAATAGACTACAGGAGCACAAATTTTTTGTCACCGGAGGATGAAATATAAACCAGTCAATAAAGCTACAGGTAACAGTCAAGATTTCACAATAAAATCAATAAGTGATCTTTACGGATGCGAGTAGAATAATTGCGGATGAGACAAACAATTGCAGCATGCCTGCCACGAATATTAGCTCGTTTTAACTCAAGATGGTGGATAATAAGTAGCAACATGAATGCAAATGTGAACAATAGATTCTCATTCTTTTGAACGTAAAAACAAATTTGGAATTATTGAAAAATATTGTGTCGGATATGCCATCGAATGTGTGATCCATGAACAAGGAAAAAACATGATATCACACCATCCACCAGCCATAAGGATACTGTTAAGTATTGAGATATTTGATGTTTATATTTTTTTATCTACTCAAAAGAACAAGTTCTGTTGAAACCTACTGTGGCCATTTGCCCCCCATGACTCTCTCTTTTATCAGGACAACCACATGCTCCCTCCGAGCTCGTTTTTCAGTAACTGGGCTTTTATATGTATTAGCGCACACCTGGAAAGTGAACATTGCCTTGTAACCTTTGACCATAAATATGGAAATGTCCATTACCGTCTACACTGATTGATTTCTGGGTTATGATTGTTCATTGCGTCTTTTGGTCCTTATGGTTGGAGAGGAATAGAAGAATTTTTGAAGATGAAACCGACTCGATTGAACAAGTATGGGACAAAGTCAAATTCAGGATTGCAATATGGATGACGAGATTGAAAGAATTTAGTCATTTATGTATAAATGATTTAGTCCGAGATTGGAAGTTTGTAATGCCACGGCAATAGTGTCAAACTCGGTTCATTTAGGTTAAGTTAGTAAGGGAGTCAGCTCAACGAGGATTACTTATCCTCGTTTTATCGTTTTATTGTAACTAAAGCTTATTATTTTAATAAAATAGTTTTCTATCAAAAAAAATAAATAAATATGGAAAACTGTTTTTCTCAAGATTGAAATAAAGAGGAATGCTTCATGTCATACCAAATACATGGAAGCATCTCAAACTATTTCAAAAAGTAAAAGAATTAGAAATCAAATTTTGATTCATTAAAATCACACTTAATATTTACTTTTGTTCTCTCAGTTTATTCACTTATGTTCTCTCAGTTGTCCTTCCCTCTCACTATGTTTTAAAATGTTTGCATCATATCACAGCTGAAAAGTCTCAACAGTTTTATACCGTATTTAAAAAAGAGGAATGCTTCATGTCATACCAAATACATGGAAGCATCTCAAACTATTTCAAAAAGTAAAAGAATTAGAAATCAAATTTTGATTCATTAAAATCACACTTAATATTTACTTTTGTTCTCTCAGTTTATTCACTTATGTTCTCTCAGTTGTCCTTCCCTCTCACTATGTTTTAAAATGTTTGCATCATATCACAGCTGAAAAGTCTCAACAGTTTTATACCGTATTTATTTCTGCTCAATATGATATAAATGGAATTCTACATATTGAAGTACAAAATTCTATTAAGCCCTTTTGGTTCATTTAAAAGCTTAAATTCATGTTAATTGTTGAATCAAAAAGGGGTCAGAACTCAATTTTTCATTTGATAGAATCTCACTTGGTATCGTCAATATTGAAATCAATTTGTCATTTGATTGAAGTGGTTTACTCCACCATTAATATCCCAAGATATGCTCTTACGAGCATGAAGTGGTGACAATTATATAAAATCAAGAAGAAGAAAAATTAAGTTGTGGCACGTCGTTTATGGAGACAACACTTATGACCAGACTTTTCACTTTTTTTCTGTTGTTTTTCCCATCATCCTATTATTCAAAATTGAACAGAGTAAGCTAAAATAAGGTTGAAAATAACCACCAGAAGATAAAACCGAGCCCATAACCCAATGAAATACAAAAGATCCATATCGTGTCTGGTAAGCACACAACCACAAATATGTAATGGAGTATCAACTTTAAAAGGCACAACAATTAAGTTGCTGCAATAAGTACCTGGCAAAACACAAGGTCACCAAGCTCCGCCACCTTGAACTGTGAGCTTGTCATAATCCCACATTTTTCACCCCTAATTGAGTCACTCAAAATAATAATAATAATAATAATAATTAATAAATAAATAAAATACAAACAAGAGCAGAGAAGTAGCATTTCATAAACCCACCAAAAATTAAGCACAATGTAATTCTAACCAGGGTGAATTGGTGCTGGAGGTACTCATTTGATCAAGCTCCTTGCTCATCACATCCACAAGTTCTAGTAAAATAGAACCGTCATCCACACCTCTAGTTAAACTTACTTGCAATTTTGCATAGCAAATAAGAGAATCCTACTAATGAAGGACAAATTAGAAGTACTACAGACATTTAACTTTAAATTAAAACCATCAACTTAGTACCGCTCAAGACACATTTTAGACTTCGATCATGAGTAGCAAACCAGCACCGAAACACGAAATGATTTAATGCTTGATGAATTTCCAGGGATTTGCCACCTAAATTTGGTTCATCCTTTAACAAATATGTATTGATGCACTCCACAAGCTTGCAAGAAATTTTTCCCTCATCCCTAACATGCAAAAAGAACAAAATTATAAAGTTGACGATTATTGCAATAGAATAACTATAAGAAATCTGTGTGACGATTATTTGACCAAAATTATCTGTGCTCAGGCTTGTTTCCACCTTTTCCATGTACAGAAGTACAAGATCTGTCCATATAGAAAACCGATCTGCAGATGAAATTCACAGTCATATAGATAGTGTATTAGCCAAGTTACTGGAGGTACACTCACTGGAGTAAACTTGTTTCCGCATGTGAAACCGATAATATGTAACTTCCAAAAGATAGCGAAGGATAACACAATACTCAGATTGGAAACTTGGAACATCTTTGAGGACAATCCACACATGATTGAAAAGTGATTTAGCCACATGTAGAAGAAGATTTTTTTTTGCCTGAAAAACAGAAGAAATCAAATGAAACAGAAAAAACTACATCAATGATAAATCTTACATTGATGACCTACGACTACAATTCTTGATACAGAAACATGTGGATCCCCTCACCAATCTGCAGTTCTTAATAATCCTTCATTTTTAAATAGATACAAAAGGAATGGCAATGAGCTCTACATATTGTTCAATGCCTATTAAACAATAGGACTCAATGCCATCCTAAGATAAGAAATATGAATCGGAAATGTTTCAGCAAAACAAACGAACTGTGTGAAAGTATACAAGTATGAATTCTACTTATTGCTCGATCCTATTAAACAAAATCATTGAAAATTATGTAAAAAGATGATTTCATATACAAGAAACTCAACTCGTTACCCTCCAAGAAACTATATCTTCTTGATTACTTCTCGAGCTTTGTCCTTGTCGGATGATAGCTTGGAGACGATATCTTGAATATCTCTGGAAGTGAGTTTCAAGGCCATTTTTAGCGTATCCCATATCACTCCTTCGGAGTAGAGCGCTAGGGTTTCTTTAGAGAGAAAAGGCGGGAGAATCAGGAGATGGATCGGGGAAGAAGAACCCCCTATTACGGGGTATTTGATAACTCCACAATGGGAGCGGAGGGGAGCGGGGCCAATTCAGATATGGAAACCGACAAAACGCGTTTTTATTTTTCAGCCGTTAACATTTTTGGGGATATATTTAACATTTTTGGGGATATATTTAAAATATAAATAAATTTTAGGTAATAATTTATAAACATAGTTTGCCCCGTTTTTAATTTATTTTACTAAAATAATTTTGTACAATGTTTTATATTTGAAATAACTTGACAAACTTATTAATTATAATTTAATATCTCAAAATGTAAAATTTTTATTTTTATATTTTACATATTTTTAAAAGTGACAATTATATAAATTTATTAAATTAACAAAACAAGAAGAAGAAAAAAACATGTGTCATTTAATTTGAGTAGGCTTCTGTTTTTTTTAAAATTTTTATTACTCTTTTTTTATTTAAAAAACTCGATCTTCTTTCTTTCATTTTTAATAATATATTCTTGCAGTTATGACAGTCGATTGATTTTCTATTTGACTTGTGTTTAGTCTTGAGTTTGAGTTTTGGGGATTTTTTAAAAAAATTAATATTAATGAAAAACTATTTAATAAAATATTGTAAAAATGATATGTTTGTAAAAATAATGCAATCCGTAGAAATTTATAACGGATTCTAAATACTTTTAAAAGAAAAATTAAAGAAAAAGATCATGTCACGGATTCCCTATTTGACTTGTGTTTAGTCTTAAGTTTGAGTTTTAGGCTTTTTTTAAAAAAATAATATTAATTAAAAAACTATTAGTAAAATATTGTAAAAATGATATGTTTGTAAAAATAGTGTAATCCGTAGAAATTTTGAGCGGATTTTAATTTTTTTTTAAAAAGTTAAAGAAAAAACAGCTGTCCCTATTTGACTTGTGTTTAGTCTTGAGTTTGAGTTTTGGAGCTTTTTTTAAAATTAATATTAATTAAAAAACCTATTTAGTAAAATATTGTAAAAATGAGATGTTTGTAAAAATAGTGCAATCCATAGAAATTTATATTGGATTCTAAATCCATGATAGCCTGTCACGATTCCCAATTTGACTTGTGTTTAGTCTTGAGTTTGAGTTTTGAGGCTTTTTAAAAAAGTAATATTAATTAAAAAATTAATTAAAAGTATGACTTGTATTATTTATATTGTATTTATATTTTTATTCAATAGCATTATACGAATAAGTATAATTTTGTTAAATAGTATATTTTTAATATTAATCACATATAAATATAATAATGGGGATATAAAAAATAATGAATATAATTTTGTGCTTTTTGAAAATATTTCAAGGTTATTATTTTTGCGTAGTCGGAACACAACCGGAAACAAGAATTCCTTAACAGCCTTCCAGTATTTTCCGCAAAGAAGTCGAGGAAATGCAAAGAAGTCGGAGGAATTGCATAAAGAAGTCGAAGAATTGCGCACAATTTAAACGATGGTAGTCATGGATTCCTAGAACCCGTGAATGCGTGTCACGGATTCAGAATCAATGACAGTCTGTCACGGATTCTACGCCTCCGTTTCCTTTATTTTTTTAAAAAAAATTAAGAATCTTGTAAATATCTACAGATTGCATTATTTTTACAAGGCTCACACTTTTGCAATATTTTGCTAAATAGTTTTAAAATTAATATTATTTTTTTAAAAAAAGCCCTTGAGTTTTGTAGGGTACGAGGATGGATCATATGCTTTTTACTTTTTTTCTTTAAAATAACTTTTTGTTGTTTATTTCGACAATATATATTAATTCACAAAACTTACGTGAAACGGTCTTATAGGTCACATAACTTTTTGCCCTATTTGACTTGTGTTTAGTCTTAAGTTTGAGTTTTAGGCTTTTTTAAAAAAAAATATTAATTAAAAAACTATTTGTAAAATATTGTAAAAATGACATGTTTGTAAAAATAGTGTAATCCGTAGAAATTTAGAGCGGATTCTAAATTTTTTAAAAAAAGTTAAAGAAAAAGCAGCTGTCACGGATTCCCTATTTGACTTGTGTTTATTTTTGAGTTTGAGTTTTGGAGCTTTTTTTAAAATTAATATTAATTAAAAAACTATTTAGTAAAATATTGTAAAAATGAGATGTTTGTAAAAATAGTGCAATCCATAGAAATTTATAGTGGATTCTAAATCCATGACAGCCTGTCATGGACTCTCAATTTGACTTGTGTTTAGTCTTGAGTTTGAGTTTTGAGGTTTTTTAAAAAGTAATATTAATTAAAAAAAACTATTTAGTAAAATATTGTAAAAATTAGATATTTGCAAAAATATGGCAATCCGTAGAAATTTATAGTGGATTCTAAATTTTTTTTAAAAAATGAAGAAAAAGAGTCTGTCACGGATTCTAGGGAATCCGTCACTCTTCCTCTTTAAATTGCGCGCATTTTCTCCGTTTCATCTGCCCAAAATGCTTCTTTACTCCGGTTCATTCTCGCAAAATATTTCTTTCCTCCGACTCATTTGCGTAAAATTCTTCTTTTCTCCTTCGGCCTTGTATTAATATTATTTGTTGATTTTGTCATCCATTCCATTCAAAGAGGTGTGAGGAGGTAATGTTTAATTTCGTTGATAATATTATAATTATATATTAAAAAGTAATATTTTGTTTTGTGTAAATTTCCATTAATGTTTGTCATTTATTTCAGATATTAACATTATCCGTTGATTTTATTATAAATTTCGTATAACCACGTTTGAGAAGGTAATTTAAGCGATTTTTTATTATTTTATTTGTATTATTTATATGGTATTAATGTATTTATAATTTTGTTCACTAGCATTATACGAATAAGTATGATTTTGTTAAATAGTATATTTTTTATATTAATCATGATATAAATATAATAATGTGGATATTAAAAAATAATAAATATAATTTTGTGCTTTTTGAAAATATTTCAAGGTTATTATTTTTACGTAGTCGGAACACAACCGAAAACAAGAATTTCTTAACAGCCTTCAAGTATTTTGCGCAAAGAAATCGAGGAAATGCAAAGAAGTCGGAGGAATTGCACAAAGAAGTAAGAGGAACTGCACACAATTTAAATGATGGGAGTCATGGATTCCTAGAAGCCATGACTGCATGTCACGGATTCAGAATCCATGACAATCTGGCACGGATTCTACGCCTCTGTTTCTTTATTTTTTTTAAAAAAATATTAAGAATCCTGTAAAATTTTCTATGGATTGCATTATTTTTACAAGACTCGCACTTTTGCAATATTTTGCTAAATAGTTTTTAAATTAATATTATTTTTAAAAAAAAAACCCTTGAGTTTTTAGGGTACGAGGATGGATCATGTGCTTTTTACTTTTTTTTTAAATAACTTTTTGTTGTTTATTTTGACAATATATATTAATTCATAAAACTTACGTGAAACAGTCTTATAGGTCAATTGTGTGAGCTTGATCTACAACTCGATCTATTTCATTTAAAAAAAATTAATTTTTATAATACAAGTATTGTATTCCACATTAATTAGTATGAATCAGGTTAATACATCTCATGGAAATATATGTAATATCTTCTCAAGTGATACATAATGTTAATTTTTATCCTTAACTCTAAATCACATGCAATGGAGGATAGCTTGGCTCGTTGTTTAATTGTCTTGAGAATGGGAAAGCCAAAGTAAATTTCGTAAAAGTTGGGTTTTAAAAAAATGGTAGAAAATGGATGGTTGTTATCCGAGTAAGTGCTTAATTATCTAAAATAAATTGATGTACATTATGTTATATATGTTACTTGTGGAATTTTATTATGAATACCCGTTACAATTCCATCCAAAGAAAAAAGTTTATTCAAATTGAAGATAATATAAGAATGTCTCCAATCATCTATGTCACGTGAAAGATTGAACGGATTTGCTATGTTATCAATTGAGAAAAAATATTTGAACATGTAGACTGTATGAAAATTTTATCATATTTGTGCGGCCAAACTGACTAGTACATTCATATTTAAGTGATTATTTAAACAAAATTGTAAACTTTATTTCCTTATATTACACAAGTTTTGAATGTGTTCTATATTATTTGATTGTTTGATCTTTTAATTATATTCTCTTTTACACATGTATTGTTTTACAAAAAAACGCATTAATAAAAAAAATCACATTTTTAGTCCATTTTTTCAATTTGTATCAAACCTATAAAATATCATATATGACCAACTCAAAATTAGTTCCTTGCTCAAGGGTGGCAAGATGTCAGCAACATGATTGGCTTCATGGTTACAATGACTAACTTTTGACTCGGAGTTTGTTTCATAACATTTTGAATTTCAGTGTAATATAAACAACGATTTGCAGAATAGTCTAATTTTATAAATATATGTGATAATCAACATAACATGCCTTCATAAATATGGATAAGGTTGAATGAAAAGCATCAAATGAACATCCCCTGACTTGCCACCATCGTTTAAAAATACGACGGTTGAAACGACTCGTGCTACTAAAATATTGCTAGGAAAAAAATATTTCAAGCTAATTTTGAAAATGCTCACACACATGCATGCGAATGAAAACAGTCCACCATGCGTATTAAAAAGTTATTCAATTACTGAATAAAAATAACTGCAATTAAATAAATATTAAATATCATCAATATCACTATCACTATTCAAGAATTATACAGTATCACACCTTTGAGGAGGGATATTTAATCACACAAATAACTTAAATAGTGAGAGCTTTCAATCATAATCAAGGGCCTCCATGCTAAATTAAAAATGAACCAAACATGAGATAATAGATGATTATTTAATAATCATTCCCTTATCATGGCTACCAAACATAGCCCAAGGGCAGTCCCAAAGTTGGGGTCTCAAGTATTTGATCAGAAGGTGGCAATTTATTTTTAAATTCAAATTTGAATAGGGTCCTGAACCCATATGCCCCCATTTAGCAAGCTGACAAATCTTTATTTTTCTTGATGTTTCAGAATATCTTTAAAATGTAATGCTTATATTTTTATCACATTAATCCAATCATAAATCAATATTCAAAGCACAAATTGCAGGTTGTCTAGCACCTCTACCTTCGAGCTTTCACGCTTTTGAGGAACAACAGAAGATTTTCTTTCCGTTACATGACACAGTCGAAGCTCATTTAGAGCATGCAAGAATATCTGAATTGATTTGATCGAGGCATTGGACTCGATAAATATATTTTCATGCACCTGTATAAAATGAGATAATAAATTACAAATCAACAAAGATCAAGATTTGTTTTTTGGTTATCTGCAATTATTCCTCTAATAGATCTTAATAAAATTATGAAACTGAACAAATTTATCTTCTTATGCAAAGTATTGAACAAAAATTTGTCATGATATGCCGATATAATTTCCAATTACAAGAATAAGCAAGCAATCTCAATTCAAATTTCATGGAGACCCTTATGCTATAAGGAACAATCATGTCTTTTGTGGACACCTTCCCACAATAAAGCAAGCAGGAAAGAAATCTAGTGAATGTATTTTTCTCAAACACTGTTTGTATTAAGTTGTTGAGAACAAATGATACCATGATGTAAAGACCGGTGTGCATAAAACAGAGTAAGTAACCTTCAAAGAGATTAGTTTGCAAGATCCACATCTAAATCCATTCTCCCAGCAACATTGACAATGACATATGGGAACAGAAAAAATTCTGCAACTTCTGATTTAACCAGCACAATGTCTTGACATAAACTGAAGCAACCAGTAATATAGATCAGCCGCATGATTGATTTACGGAAAATTCCAATGGAAAAAAATAGTAATGCAGGAATTGAGCAACTATCTCAAATACTAGTATAAAACCTTAAAATGAGATCGTTGCAATAACCTATAACTGCATATACAAGTGACAAGATCCACGCTTCAAATGTTTTATCCAAAGTTGTCCACATTTGAATCCTCGATAGAAATTGATTCAGCTGAAAAATTAGGAAATAAAATCAGGATGTAAGTAAGAGAATATGTGTTGTCTGTCTAAGTGTATGCATGCCTTCACTAAATTTCTTCGAGGTCATTCGAATTTCAGTTCATACATGAAAAGGTTCAACCCATGCTTCAGCTAGAAAAAATTGTTGAGACTACTTTTTATTAGTCGAATTGGTGGTCACATTTACTCTATTGCTAGTTGTTACTACTCACCAGTGTCATCATGAGATGTACACAGAAAAGGCATTGCCTTCCCAGCAGGCATAAATACAGACCTAGATAATCGGGGATCCATGTCACTTCCATATCCATTGCTATCGCAAAGGTTTCCTCTCTTTATCAGTTTATGTTCTATGAAATTTATATGGACCCAGGAAACTCCTAAATTTCCACCAGAAGTTTGTTACAAAGTTTCTGTAATGAATTTATTTAAAAAAAAAAACGAGTACAGCTGGTCAAAAGTATCACCCAGCAGCAAGATTTGCTTAATGTGCTAGCATATAGATGAAGGAAAAACACATGGCACATTACCACTAGTAATATTTTTGAAGGAGAAATCTCACGGAGAAAATATGAGCTAACAATCTTTCTCGGTAACAACTTACCTGTCAACTTTCTTTGTAGATTAGAAATAAGTCTCCGCACAAGCTCCAAATTAACACCTTTTGAGTGGACCTAGAATGATTATATAAATTGGAAAACATAATTAAATCTATTTATCACAAAAAATGTTTGTTAAGTTTGGACGTATTGCGGTGGCAGCACGTGTCTACAACATTTGGAATGCACGCAATCGAGCTATTTTTGAAGAAGAAATGCCGTGTCCCAAGGATATCATTAGGAAATCAAGATCCTTATCCTTTGATGTTTGCCAATTCATATGGATACAGACTCTCGATTATATTAATTATTTTTTCCTATGATGTATGTGGATATGATCATCTTTGCTTGTAGGTATGCCCCGTGTAGTTGGTGATGGCATCGTTGGTTCTATTGGTTCCATATTTGCCATCTCCTCGGGATGCATAGTGTATATGAACAAAACAATTTTTTAACTTATTAATGGATGTTATTCATTAAAAAAAAGAAGAGAAACTCGAAGCATTAAAAAACACACTTTTGGAGAAAATATTTATTAAAAATCAGATATCACCACAATTTCAGTCACTCAGGTATATTAGGCCGCTTGAACATTTGTCGCTGACCATCTCAAAAAAATAACGATGCTACCACTTTAGAAAATCTTAAACATGTAATTAAGGAAAAAAACCAACCGCACTCACTTTGACTAAGAAGTTGTGTCAATTATACTCTTCACTAAATTCTTTAAGCCAAAGAAATATTACATTTACAGAGCAAAATAAAAAGAGAAATAAGATGTTGTGTTTATACCATATTTCACCATATTGTTTCAGCAGTAGAAATATTATGAAACAAAAAAATGTGAACTGGGAGAGTAAAGGACATACCTGCAAAGAAGTAATCTTGGAGGGACATAGTGAGGTCTCTTTACAAACTGTAAAGATTAAAAACACTCTTATAACAAAATAAGATATGAATGAAGAACACAAACAGCTTAAACATTATGGTCCAGTGGCAATAAACATGAGGCAGGTAGCACTTGCTTACATTCAGTAAGTGAACCCTCGGTGAGTAGGTTTGACGTATTTTCTGGTGGAGGTCTCGTATTTCATTAAATATATCGAAATCAGGGAATGCCACCAGTTCCTGATTGAAGATATTGACCAACAATAATGAGCAATTGCAATTAAAAGCTGTGAAAGTGATTGTGGTAAAGAAATAGTTTACAGCATTAAAATTTTACGTGTATATTCTGAAATCTATCATTGCAATCAAGGATACATAGATCATACTTTTATGTATTCAACCATAGATGAATCAGCACCAATGGTAAGTTTTTGGAGAAGTAATACAGCTCGGGATGATGTAGTTACGGATAGCTTCTTATTAGATCCACAAGGGATGCAACATGCGACCAACTCTGACACTAAAAAACTATCAAGTGAAACAACTAAGTCAGCATAAATCATAAAACATTATCAGCATAAATATAATATAAAACATTAAATGAACAAAAGAGATTAAAATATGTTGTTGCCTGAAGTAGTTCACCAAGCACTCTGATAGTTTCTCCTGATGGGTAATCTCTTGATATATTGAGCAGCGTAGAAATTATACAACAACATTGATCAAGTAAACAGTCGCAAGCAATGAATTGACCAATCAAATTCCGAAGGTAACTCTTCAGAAAAGTAACAGAAAATCAACACCAACCATTGCAAGATCACATGATATAAGAATCCCCTGGAGAGTTCATGTAACTTGAAGATGTTTGTCGAAAAAGATTTTGGCGACTGAACTGCGGTGTAAGGATGGGCTAAGCCAATGAAGTGAGCATATTTAGAAAAGCGATCGACAACCACGAAAATTACAGTCTTCCCTTGTGAGGTAGGCAACCCTTCAATGAAATCCATTGAGATGTCGGCCCAAATGTGGTAAGGGATGGGCAGAGGTTGTAGGAGTCCGGCTGGCTTCAGTTGCTTCCGTTTTGTTGTGTTGGCATGTGGAACAATTGGACACTACTGCTTGGACTTGACGTTTCATCCCTGGCCAATAAAAATCTCGTCCTATGTGGTGGAGAGTGCGCTGGTAGCCTTCATGACAGCCTTCATGTACCATTGCAATAATAGGAGCAGTTAATGGTGATCGTGGAGGAAGGTAGATTTTGGATTTAAACCATAAAATGTCGTTTTTAACTTCCCATGGTCCGAAAGCCTCTCCATCGTGAACCTCTCGAATTTTGGGTGGTACTTCTGGTGTATTAGAGTGTGCTTCTCTGATGGCTGCAAGAAAATCCCACTGTGGTTTCGAAATGGCCATCAAACAGCCCTCCTCCTCGCCTAGGCGTGAAAGTGCGTCCGCCACGACATTTGATTTTCCTGCCCGATATTCTACCTTAAAGTCATAACCCAATAATTTGCTTATCCCTTGTTGTTGTGGAGAGGTTGAAATACGTTGTTCGAGCAAAAATTCGAGACTATAATGATCCTTACGAACGATGAAGGAGTTTCCCCAAAAGTAAGAGTGCCAGAGACGCACGGCTTTGATTAGTCCAATGAGTTCCTTTTCACAGGCGGGTAGTTTCCTATGACGGAGGGCGACAATGGGGCGCCCTTGCGGTTGAAGTACAGCCCCTATTGATGTTTCTGATGCATCACACTCCACGATGAAAGGTATGGAAAAATCGGGAAGAGCAAAGACGGGTGTAGAAGTGAGCACTTTCTTCAATGTTTCAAAGGCATGCAGGCTATCAGCTGTCCATGAAAAGCCTTGTTTTGCAGCATATTGGTTAAAGGGGCAGCAATAACTCCATAGTTTTGCACAAATTTGCGGTAGTACCCTTTTAGTCCGAGGAAGCCTCGGAGTGCCTTTAGAGTCGTGGGTTGTGGCCAGTGTTGAATGGCTGTTATTTTATTTTCATCCACACTCACCCCCTTCCTTGAAACCACATGTCCTAAGTAAGCAACCTATCTTTGAGCAATGTAACATTTGGATTTCTTAAGGAATAAATGCTGTTGTTGCAGGATTGTGAAGACAGTACGAAGATGGAAATTGTGATCTTCCCAGGTTGCGCTGTAAACGAGGATGTCATCAAAGAAAACCAAAACAAATTTCCGTAAAATGCCACCGAAAATTGAATTCATTAAAGCTTGAAAAGTAGAAGGCGCATTAGTGAGGCCAAAAGGCATCACCATAAACTCTAAGTGGCCATGGTGGGTGCGAAAGGCCGTCATGTGGATGGTACCGGGGTCCATCAAAATTTGATGGTAGCCGGATCGCAAGTCTAATTTTGAAAAATATTCAGCGCCGTGTAATTCCTCCAATAATTCGTCGATCACCGGAATGAGGAACTTGTCCTTTACTGTTTTTGCATTCAAGGCACGATAGTCGATACAAAAGCACCAAGTGTCATCTGATTTTTTGACAAACAATACTGATGAGGAGAAAGGGGATGAGCTAGGTCTAATAATCCCTCTTTGTAGCATCTCATCACATTGCTTCTCAATTTCATCTTTCTGCATATGAGGGTATCGATAAGGTCTAACAAGAATGGGGTTGGTACCTTGTTCCAGTAGGATTTTATGGCTGAATCCTCTTGAGGGTGGGAGTCCTTGAGGTTCCTCGAACAGGCTATTGTAGGTTTCCAAAAGGTGTTGTAGCTGTGTAAGGGGTGCCTCCTCTAGTATAGTTGCCGAGAGGTTTCGGTGTGACGGAATGTAGGATGAGTCTCCGTGCCACGAAACCAGCACGCCTTCTCCTACAAACTGTATCTGCATTTTTTCAAAATCCCACGTGATACTTCCTAAAAAGCGGAGCCAATTTACTCCCATGACAGCGCCAAATTCTCCTAGTATGAGGACGTAAAAATCGACATGGAAGATATGATTTTCCAGTTGAGTCTGAACAGCCGAACACATCCCCGAACATGGTAGACTCTTCCCATTTGCGACGTTCACATATATGTCTCCTCGTTGCGATATTTCAAGGTTCAATTGTGAGATCAAATTGGAGTCTAAGAAACAGTGCGTGCTGCCGGAATCAAAAAGAACACAGAGAGGTATCGAACGGATGTATCCTATTATTTGCATAGTCTGGGCGTTACTGATTCCCGTGATGGCGTGAAGATAGATGCCTGGATCGTCTGGATTAATCGTGTCAACTTCATCTTCTGGGTCGCTGTTCTCGACCACTTCTAGACGAAACAACCGTTTGCAACGATGTCCTGGAACGAACAGTTCATCACAGTTAAAGCACAACCCTCTTGAGCGCCGTTCCTCCATCTCTGATCTGCTCAATTGTCTCGTGATCGATGGTCGTGTGTTTGTTGGGATGGTACGTCTTTTTGGATAATTGGGTTCTTGTCGTAGGCTTCCCGTGCGTCTTTCGTACAAATGGGCCAGGCCCGTAGCAGTTGTTAAATCTTTTGGGTGGTGAATGTCTACCTCAATCGCGATGTGTTCTTGTAGGCCGCTAATGAAAATTTCCACTTCTTGCTCGCTTGTGAGGGAGGAAGCTCGTGCAGAAAGTTGTTCAAATTGACATTGGTATTCTCCCACCGTGCCTATTTGTCGCAATTTCGATCGTTCTCCCAGTTTGTTGGTGCGAATCGGAAGTCCAAACCTCACGTGGCAGTACTGTGCGAAAAACTCCCATGTAAGATCGGGTCGATCTCGCTCAAGTTTTTTAAGAACCACAGTTGAGCGTCTCCTTCAAGATGAAAAGACGCAAGCCCCACACGCTGATCTTCGGGTGTGCGTTGATGGGGGAAAAATGTTCACATCGGCTTATCCAACTAATGGGGTCGGTTGACCCGTCATATGTCCGGAAATCCATCCTGGAATATTTGGGAATGAATTTGTCAGGTTCCCCAACTCATTGGCTTTGCGCTGATCTCTTGTCTGTGAATCAGATGCTCCGCTGCTATCCTCGCTGTCCTTGCTGGTTTTTGACACTTGAGCAGCCAATTCTTCAAGCCTTTTGTGTAGATCTTGCTGGCTGCGTTCTTGTTCATCTTGTCTGCGTGCTTGGTCTTCTCTTTCGGATTTGAACATGTTGAAGAGGGTCGTAAGTTGCTCTTGGATTGCTTGCAAATCGCCCATAACTACTGGCTCTGATACCAACTTGTTATGAGCACGAGTAAAGGATCGGGTTATGGGTCGGTGAAGAGATTGATCGTTTAACTCTGATATTTTGTTTGTGGCTTTTTCTAGCTTGTCTACCTACTTTTTTGGATGTTCGAGGCTAGTTTGAGAGAACCTCGCGATCTCAATATTAGCTATATTTTTTTGAGAAAAGCTGAATGTTTATTTCTTTCATCAGCAACCCTTTAAATACTATAAGCATTAAACTGGCATCCAAGAAAAACATGGAACGTAAAGGTATGAGACTAAGATACTTGTGGGTCGTTCTCTTTTTCCCTAAGATTGAACATGATTTCCCACGTCAACAATGATAAAATTGGGAAAAAACTTGAAATGATTGACAGGAGATTCAATTTCTGATTCACTAAAGAAACGGAAGACCCTGTTGTCAGACTACCGTCAATACCTAACCCATCTACATCAATAGACCGACCGTTCATATCCATCTCCACATCCAAAATCAATTTTTCCCTGCTATTTAGCGGCAAAGGATCATGAATGGAGCGGCAAGGATATGGAGTGTGCGTCTGATAAGTCGGGGAAGTCTGGCTTTGCTTGAGAATTCCTTCTGCACTCTGAACATCCTTCATACAGTTTTGCACTCAGAAGATTGAACAATTCCAAAATAAAATCAAGAACTTGCAATAGTTTTCTCTTGGCAATTGCTAAGAAAAGGCGAGCTAGTGAAACTTTTAAAAGAAGTCGCAGTCGAGTCAATGTTATTAATATAGTTCCACTCCAAACATCCAGACAAACCATCATTGTAATATTTCTCCACAATTGAAATGGCATGATTTAGATATCCTAACAACGATTCACCCAGTTTAGAAAATATATGAGGAATTTCTCAGATCCTGAGAGTGAAAGAAAAAACGTGAAACACTCTGAGAATACAACAGAATATTGAAAACCATATCCATAAAAATTTATAGTCGTTTGAGAAAAATGAAGGAAATAATAAAATATGCAAACTAGTGCAAAAGAGAAACGCGTCAATAAATTTATCACGAAAACATTATATTTGACGAAACAAATGACTAAGATTAGATTGAAACAAAAAGCCTATAAATAGTTAGTGAAAGCCAAAAAAATAATTGAATGAATAAAATCGGCATCCCCAATCAAGTGATCGAGAAAATATGGATCTTCTAATCAAACAAGAACAAGAGTGTGATAGGTAACCATGCAGGCAATGAACAATGTCACACCGTCATGTGCAAGTTTGTCTCAAGCCCCAATTACTTGGAGCTTATTAAAAGTTTACAGAAGAGCATACAACACAGTTCAAAAGCTTTTAAGTGAAGTCATGGGACATATAAAAGGACTACTGCCGCAACGGAGAATGGGAAGGATCAATGAAAGTGAATATTGACCTTGTTGAATACGAGCAGAACATGAAATTAGCTAAGAGAGCGCATGTGTAGATAACTTCTGAGAGTAGCATTTTGTCAATTTCTACTTCCTTTATGCATTCAAGAACGTGATTTTCCATTTCATGAAACAGCTGATCTCTTAGATTCAATGGCAATCGTACATTTTGGCAGTAATTGGAAAAATTCACCTACAAATTTATCATAACTGACAGTGAAAATCCATCAGTTATTAAAATTTCAAAAGTAACAAAAATAGAAGTATGTGACACCGGCTTTGGACCAGAATCAATATCAATCTTCGCAAGAACTTCAACTGAGCATTCCAAAAAATCACTTGGACTTTCCTCTATCTACCACACATCGGATACAACTTTTTAAGATAAGCCATTATACGTGAGATCAAAAGGTTTATAAGGATGGATTTGCAAGAATAATACCTTGGCCAATTCCTCCACAAGCTCAGTAGCATAGAGCAATGGCAGAAGTCCTGAAGCGTCATACAGAAGAGGGGTAGAACCAATAGAAAGGGCAAATGCAGTTGCCGGCAGCAGCACAACGAACCGCTCATTCAGTGTTGTGAATTCCTATGTAATTAGAAGGTCAGTCAAAAATATTAAATAATGTCAACATCCTGCACCACCTATACATGTATAAAAGAAAAGCAAAGAAGTAAAGAGATACAAAAAAGGATGTAGTACTAGGGATTAGAAAATTGATGGACAGAATCGAATATGTTCATCATATATTGTCTCTCAATCTATACGTAGATGGGATTCATTTCTTTTGCAGATAGACTGGAATTTCAGAGAGAATCATTTGAAGATCGTAAAAAAATTCCTTGGTTATTAAAAGTTATGATCAATCTCATCAAATCACTTCAAAATATCAAAGCCATTGTACCTAGTTTGGAATGTACCTTCAAGTTAAGTATAGCTAAAACAGCTGGTAACACATTCTGCCGAAGATCCAAAAGATATTGCAGATCACCCTGCAGCAAGAAAACGAATACATTTAAGATACGATCTGGATCCTTCCAATAAATTGAAAACACGTGAAAACACCCTTTTAAAATGTAATCCATTCAAATTGAATTCAAAAGCTAAAATAAAGAAAAGCTGTTAAGATGAAGGAAAATCTTTTTTGGATCCCAAGACTTTCATTCAAACTAACAAATTTGAAGGCTTAGATACATGAGGAAGAATAACTAACACAGTCATCCAGTATGACATATAGCAACGGGAAACAAGCACAAAATAACAAGCTTTGCATCTCAGGGAATGACGCAAAAATCAAATACACCATTTTATTTGCAGTTTATGATAATGGGATGGCAACCCTTTCCTTTCCACCTACTTTGTGAAATTATTAAAGCACCAATCAATTATTACCAAGTCTATAAACATGGCCATAAATATTAGAGTAAGAAATTCCAACTTCCAAAACTACAAATTTGGAACCGCAACAAGATGCCTACCTGTATGCTTCTCATGGTCATCATACTCTTGACTATATCAACAGTAGAGTGAGCACCATTAGATATTCTCCAACCACCATAACAGCTTTGAAATAACAAAAGAAATCAAAAGAAAAATACAACGTGAACTTTAATAGCCATGTTTCAACACAGTTGAGTTATTCTGTTTTGAGTTGTTGATGAGAAAAGACTCTCATATATGCTTCTACACAGCAGAGTTGTTATGTTTCGGGTTGGATATAAGAGAAGAAACTAAGAGAGAAATATCAAATACACACGTTTGAAAAGAACTCTTGCAGTTATTATAGGAATACAAAAATGAGAAGTATAATGATTCTTACCAGCGAGGTTCTCCTGGAGAAGTAGCATGAGCTGAAGCACAAAGCAAACCTGAAGTATATTTCCCAACATCAGGACACTAGATAGAATCATCGGAAAGAATTACGACAGCTAAAGCAAAATTATACTCTTGCATTCTGAACTCTGAACTCTGAATCAAAGATTAATGTTCATATTCTGAGAGAACATACAGCAAGTTACTTTGACATAATCACACACGGCACACCAATAAAATATGGTGGAAAACTAATCTCAAACACAAATCTTTTGTAGGGTATCCATACACAACAATTTCAAGCCAGTGAATTGAATACTGGTTGTGCAAGGGTTTTATTTTCACCAAAACTACACTTAACTAGAATTTTCCCCTTAAAACAAAAAGTTTGCATGATAACACGAATATCTTATCACATAAAAGCATTCTAAAACTTGATCCCGGAAGAAAGGAAGTATTCGACTAAATTGCATTCGTACATCAACCATCTCATGATAAGACTAGAAAAATCTACTTCTTTACAACCCCACAGTTTGCATTCTTATTTTAAAAAAGTCGGTGAGAAACACTTCCTCTGAAACATAAGCGAAAATCAAATCGTTATTAGTTTATCACTCAAACATACTATAAAGTAACTCCACATACCATGGTATTCTAATGGCGACAATGGAATCTAAACCTTACAAGTTTCGTAATTATAAAATAAAAATTGCTATTGTACACAAGGATGCAGTTGATGGAAACTGCATAATTTAAATCCTTATGAATGTATAGTAACTTAAATGTCAACAAAGAAATACTACATTGCTGCTAGAAAGAAAAAAAAAGCAACATACATATAAGACCAACAATTCCGTCCTAAAGTTTACTCTAAACTGGACTTCACTAATTATAGAATTTAAGTGCTTGATAATAATTAATACATAAAAAAAGAACTGATGTTTTAAATATTAAAGACTCAACTCTTTGAAACAGCACCATTGAATGAACAATTCTAATAATTCGATTGGATTAAGGTAAGCAACAATTGTCACCAACTAATTCTAGCCAAGATATTAATGAAGAAAAAAATAAAAAAGGCAATATAAAAAATATGAGAAAATATGATCATACAAATTCCATCGAAGATATCATGGAAATCAAATAACTATTTAAAATGTTCAGAATTATTAGACCATCACGGAGGAGATCAAATGGATATATAAGGTGATTATTCCGTAAAATATTTACCTAGCAATATTAAAAGCAGAATAAAATGAAAATTTTAAAAAGTAGCATATATGAAGGCCGATAGTAAGGCTTCTATAATTCCATATCACACAAGATATTAGGAGTTGCAATTTATTTTGAAAGGTGTATGCACTTAATACACTAGTCTGCCTAGTTGTCCTCTCTTACTCTGCTTAAGAGACATCATATGATTAATATTTGGTTAGTGCTGATATAATATAACCAATGGTCACATTTAAGATATATATTAAGGTGAATTAAATGCTGTCAAGAATTATGAAATATGCCTTTGGCTTGACATGATATATGCAATGTTATAATAATTCATTTTTTACAAGCTGGAGTGGCTGACACAACTAATAAACAGACCTTTAGGGTTGTTTCTCATTGGACTCCACTCCTACATACATTTAATTTGTAGTTTCGTCCCAATGGCGAGAAATATCGACATCAGAATGCTACTGCATTGTTCATTTTCTTACAGAATTTGGCTTAAGATCTTAAATCAGCAAGGCTTTCTGTGGAGTTTTCCTTGTAAGGCAACAGAGATGTTTTCAATGCAACCAAATTGCCAAACAGGGAAACAACATGCGAGATTCTGGTTGGTGATTGTTCATTGCACATTTTGGTCGATTTGGTTGGAAAGAAATAGAAGAATTTTTGAAGAAAAGACGGCGTCGCCGGAAGAAATCTGGGAAACAATCAGATTCAGGGTTGCAAGTTGGTTAGTTGTAATGCCTGAGTATAAACATCATTGTCTAACGGACTTAGTCAGGGATTGGAATTTTGTATGGTCTTGATATTTGTGTTGTAATAGTGTTCTCTTTTAACTGTGGCGGATTACTTATCCGCTGTTTGTAAACATTTAAATCATTTTAATATAATATAATATTGTTTCGTCTCAAAAAAAAAAAACTTCAAGTCCTTGTGAGTTATTATTTCTCAACCAATTATACCTCTATAGCTACAAATAGTGGGTAGTGTACACAAACTTTAAAAGGTATGCTAATGTATGCCAATTTTACAACAAGTACTATGCATTCAAATATTCTCCCGTTTCATATTTTCTCTTGGGCATCGGAGGATTTTTGCCGAAATATGGCTGGTGACACTAAAGCATCTTTTTGCATTACATATTTTAGTGGCAACCTAGGTCATATATTCTTCGTTGGACCCAAATAGCGAACACTATACCATCTCAAGAGAAATTAATTGAACTAGAAATTACAAGTAGCTAGAGGTTTCCAAAAAAGCTGAACGAACCATCTCACAGTACCACGGGTCATATTCAAAAGAGAGAAAGAACAAAAATATATATAACATGTATCTCTCCGGAACAAAGAAAGAATATCAAACAACTATTCAGTGGATTTTAGGGTAAAGATGAGATCGACAATGACATGCAACGAAAGATTTATACTCTAAAGCAACATGAACGACAAAAAGTTTGCAAAGGTGAATCACTCACGTTGAAAGTGTGCGTTTAAATAGCCGAAGATCCCATATCAAGAGAGGAAAAAGATATGAATCTTTTGTATCCTGGGTAAATGCCAAGCAAAGAAGTTATTATACTGAAATCATGGAGAAGCAACCATTTTACTAGCAAAGAAACAATCAAAACAAAATAAGAGAAGCAAACAGTTATCTATAATCTTACGCTCAACATTATGTTACAAAGCAGCATAAAAGCAGCAGCATCCACCTGCAAAGACGAGAGCACAACTAACCCTGTAATACTGAATTTATAAATACTTGAACATCCAATCATAATTAAAAATAGAAGAACATTATACAATAATGGAAACAGGAAGAAACTGGTGTTAAGACAGCGTTAAGCTATCCTTAACCTTCAATTTAGGAGTCACCCATAACAAAAGTGAGGTAGCTTTTTTTCGCTCCTAACTTAAGTGCATAATCAATGCCATATTAAAAACACGTTCATTTTAAACACGCATTTATCAAAATGAGATTGAGATTTCGTGAGAGAGAATCTAACTGTACCTACTTTTTCCTACAATATGAAATGCAAAGTAGATGAATTATACTTAACAATTCACCATAAGAGGAAAGGAAGCATTTCAAAGATCTATCTACACCATGTCTTGATGGGAATTTTACACACATGGATGCCTATAATTGAGGTGAGATTGCAAAATTTTGGCAAACTCCGCATAAGGCAGTTCCATATCACATGCCAACCTTTGCCAACCTGCAAAATTTTTACAAAAATAAAACCAAAATATGCAAAAGGATTAAAAGAAAAAAGAATATCAAGCAGGTCCCTGCATTAGACATCCTACAAACGCGATGCCTCATAAAATGGTCCAGAAAGTTCATGGAGTTTATCCTTATTAAGCCCCAGACGCCAACCAAACACAAACAGTTTAATCAGAGCCATTTTTCTTCAAAAAGGACGTTGATAGAAAGAGCCAGAAAAAAATTAATAATAAGAGTAAGAGATAGGGAAAGGAAAGGGAGAGAAGTAGCAAGGTAAGATGTTCGCAATAATTGATGAGCAACAATCCAGTCCATCCACAATATATGATAGCTATTAGCCATGATAAAGAAAAGTGAACAAAGAAACCTAGACTGCATCCTTCCCCACATATGATACAACCAAAGCTTGCATTAATAACTATCCTTCTTAATTAGCATATGACTATAAATGACAAGTCCAAGGAACAAAATTATTTCAAGAAACCAGGAGGACACACTGAATAAAACTATATCTTTTCGTCCATACATATAATGTGATATACCTCATTCAAGGGAAAAGCTAGCTTCTGCGATGATTTCTCATTTGGAGCAGCAAAAAGCATCGATAAAGAAAATCTAAGCAGACTCCTCAAATAAAATAAAAAACTGGTGGTGAGAAGAATCTTAAGAAGACTCGTTCAAATGAAATACAAAATTGGTCAGAAGTTAAAATGAATAACAAAGAATGCTGAGACAAGATTAAACTTAGGGTTCCATGCGGGATTACAAATAATGTGGAGTTTAAAATGTTTTCGCTGTCAGATTTGTTTACGAATCGGAGTCTCATATTGTGTTAATATGATTCCAGTTCTTACTTTGTTATGCCTTCTAGTTTAAATCTTTTATTAAAATAATATTGTTTCTTATCAGAAAAAAAGAAACTAGAAGGCATTTCTGCACATAAGAAATAAGTTATATCACATAAAAACTAAGATATCATAGTGTTTGTTTAAGCATCAAATTATTACAGTTGCAAACCATATCACACTGATTTCTTAGGCTCAATTATACAGAGTGAAATGAAGTTTTTGCATGTAAAGGAACAACTTACTGCAACGTCCAGAACAGATCGTCATAAGAATGCTCTAAAGTTGCAGCGTTGATAATTCTTCAATCGAGAACAAGCGAATTCCGGAAATCAAAATTTGACTGCGGACTCCAGAAAGGGCAAATGTGATATCAGAAGTATGAAAAACAGAAACATTAGAAACAAGTCTGAATGGTGGTATCACTTGAGTAAGGCAACTGATGAATTAACATTTGTACTGAAAAGCGAAAGGAAAAAGAGAACCTACAATGCATTAAACTTCAAACACTAACCTGAACACCCATCATCCTGGGCTCGTTGCGCAATAATCCGAAGAGTCTTCGCAAAAATTGACTTCGGTAATCTCTTCTTGGTGGATGAGATCTCGGAAGATGCACGTTGCATTAAAATTTTGACAAGAAAAGGCCAAGTCTCAGATGCACAAAACAGTAGTAAGCAACTGCACACCATCAATTCATCCAAAACAATAAAAATAAAACGAAATCTTTCAGATGGTTAAACATAGATGGTAATATATGCTTACAATGTGGAACTTCGTTAGGCTTAAGCACTGAAGTTTTATCAGACAAATATCTACAGAATCCAATGGATCTATCGGTTTCTAACCATGTATTCAACAACTTAACCCCTTCCTGTATTCATAAACCAAAAGATAAAAAACATTAATACACTACATGAGCAAAATATTATCCACGAAAAAATTATCTCAGAATATTAATCACTTGTAGAATTGAAGAGGCGGATATGAAATTCCCTAAACTTAATTACGGAAAAAGCCAATTATAAGTATTTCCAATAATTCTCGCAAAAGATTCGAAGTTCATAACACATGTAGCGAATGAGACTCCCTGCTTGAATAATTTAAAATCAAATAAAAGAAAGTAAATTACCTTTATGTTTATCTGACTGGCCCATTTCAGGGGGAAAATAAATTAATAAAACAAGGTAATGACAAACATCAAAAACTATCATCATGTACCGGTCAAACTTCACCAAATAATACAAAGAAAATGAATAAAAGTTTCCTTCATTTTTAAATAGATATGAAATATAAATTTTGACTGTAATAGAAATGATCACCATCCCAAGCTAAAGTCTAATGCTCTAGCGGCGGCCTCACGTTGGATAATCTCTTTGGAGAATGGAATTACCCATTGAGCTACCAGCGTAATTCCAATTTTACTTTTTTGTGACTCCTGCATGCATTTCATCAATTAATTAATTTTCAAAACAATAGGGAACATGATTCAGTATACATTTCGACAATAACTCTAAAGATCATGTGACGATAATACTACTTGGTATTTCTCTTTGTATTTCATTACGGCTGCGGCATGAGACAAAAGCTGGTGGTGTGCCACCAAGTACGGCTCCACCCCCGAATCTCCGGCGGTGCAATTCAGATTTTGCCAAGAAGAGCACCTTCCAGGAGCCATCTCACCTCTAACATAGCCACCGGTTACATATGTATAGGGTTCATTAAAGGTGATCCAATTTTTGACCCGATCACCACATCTCTTAAAACAAAGTTCTGTCCATATTGAAAACCGATATGCGGATGAATTCACAGTCATATAGATAGTGTATTAGCCAAGTTACTGGAGGTACACTCACCGGAGTAAACTCGTTTCCGTATGTGAAACCGATAATATGTAACTTCCAAAAGATAGCGAAGGATAACACCATACTCAGATTGGAAACTTGGAACGTCTTTGAGGACATCCCACACATGATTGAAAAGTGATTTAGGCACATGTAGAAGAAGATTTTTTTTGCCTGAAAAACAGAAGAAATCAAATGAAACAGAAAAAACTACATCAATGATAAATCTTACATTGATGACCTACGACTACAATTCTTTGATACAGAAACATGTGGATCCCCTCACCAATCTGCAGTTCTTAATAATCCTTCATTTTTAAATAGATACAAAAGGAATGGCAATGAGCTCTACATATTGTTCAATGCCTATTAAACAATAGGACTCAATGCCATCCTAAGATAAGAAATATGAATCGGAAATGTTTCAGCAAAACAAACGAACTGTGTGAAAGTATACAAGTATGAATTCTACTTATTGCTCGATCCTATTAAACAAAATCATTGAAAATTATGTAAAAAGATGATTTCATATACAAGAAACTCAACTCGTTACCCTCCAAGAAACTATATCTTCTTGATTACTTCTCGAGCTTTGTCCTTGTCGGATGATAGCTTGGAGACGATATCTTGAATATCTCTGGAAGTGAGTTTCAAGGCCATTTTTAGCGTATCCCATATCACTCCTTCGGAGTAGAGCGCTAGGGTTTCTTTAGAGAGAAAAGGCGGGAGAATCAGGAGATGGATCGGGGAAGAAGAACCCCCTATTACGGGGTATTTGATAACTCCACAATGGGAGCGGAGGGGAGCGGGGCCAATTCAGATATGGAAACCGACAAAACGCGTTTTTATTTTTCAGCCGTTAACATTTTTGGGGATATATTTAACATTTTTGGGGATATATTTAAAATATAAATAAATTTTAGGTAATAATTTATAAACATAGTTTGCCCCGTTTTTAATTTATTTTACTAAAATAATTTTGTACAATGTTTTATATTTGAAATAACTTGACAAACTTATTAATTATAATTTAATATCTCAAAATGTAAAATTTTTATTTTTATATTTTACATATTTTTAAAAGTGACAATTATATAAATTTATTAAATTAACAAAACAAGAAGAAGAAAAAAACATGTGTCATTTAATTTGAGTAGGCTTCTGTTTTTTTTAAAATTTTTATTACTCTTTTTTTATTTAAAAAACTCGATCTTCTTTCTTTCATTTTTAATAATATATTCTTGCAGTTATGACAGTCGATTGATTTTCTATTTGACTTGTGTTTAGTCTTGAGTTTGAGTTTTGGGGATTTTTTAAAAAAATTAATATTAATGAAAAACTATTTAATAAAATATTGTAAAAATGATATGTTTGTAAAAATAATGCAATCCGTAGAAATTTATAACGGATTCTAAATACTTTTTAAAAGAAAAATTAAAGAAAAAGAGCATGTCACGGATTCCCTATTTGACTTGTGTTTAGTCTTAAGTTTGAGTTTTAGGCTTTTTTAAAAAAATAATATTAATTAAAAAACTATTAGTAAAATATTGTAAAAATGATATGTTTGTAAAAATAGTGTAATCCGTAGAAATTTTGAGCGGATTTTAATTTTTTTAAAAAAAGTTAAAGAAAAAGCAGATGTCCCTATTTGACTTGTGTTTAGTCTTGAGTTTGAGTTTTGGAGTTTTTTTTAAAATTAATATTAATTAAAAAATCTATTTAGTAAAATATTGTAAAAATGAGATGTTTGTAAAAATAGTGCAATCCATAGAAATTTATAGTGGATTCTAAATTCATGATAGCCTGTCACGGATTCCCAATTTGACTTGTATTTAGTCTTGAGTTTGAGTTTTGAGGTTTTTTAAAAAAGTAATATTAATTAAAAAATTAATTAAAAGTATGACTTGTATTATTTATATTGTATTTATAATTTTATTCAATAGCATTATACGAATAAGTATAATTTTGTTAAATAGTATATTTTTAATATTAATCACATATAAATATAATAATGGGGATATAAAAAATAATGAATATAATTTTGTGCTTTTTGAAAATATTTCAAGGTTATTATTTTTGCGTAGTCGGAACACAACCGGAAACAAGAATTCCTTAACATCCTTCCAGTATTTTCCGCAAAGAAGTCGAGGAAATGCAAAGAAGTCGGAGGAATTGCATAAAGAAGTCGAAGAATTGCGCACAATTTAAACGATGGTAGTCATGGATTCCTAGAACCCGTGAATGCGTGTCACGGATTCAGAATCAATGACAGTCTGTCACGGATTCTACGCCTCCGTTTCCTTTATTTTTTTAAAAAAAATTAAGAATCTTGTAAATATCTACAGATTGCATTATTTTTACAAGGCTCACACTTTTGCAATATTTTGCTAAATAGTTTTAAAATTAATATTATTTTTTTAAAAAAAGCCCTTGAGTTTTGTAGGGTACGAGGATGGATCATATGCTTTTTACTTTTTTTCTTTAAAATAACTTTTTGTTGTTTACTTCGACAATATATATTAATTCACAAAACTTACGTGAAACGGTCTTATAGGTCAATTGTGTGAGCTTGATCTACAACTCGATCCATTTCATTTAAAAAATTTAATTTTTATAATAAAAGTATTTTATTCCACTTTAAGTATGAATCAGGTAATAATTTATAAACATAGTTTGCCCCGTTTTTAATTTATTTTACTAAAATAATTTTGTACAATGTTTTATATTTGAAATAACTTGATTTATTCATTATAATTTAATATCTCAAAATGCAAATTTGTTTTATATATTTTACATATTTTTAAAAGTGACAATTACATAAATTTATTAAATTAACAAAACAAGAAGAAGAAAAAAACATGTCTCATTTAATTTGAGTAGGCTTCCATTTGTTATAAAGTTTTTATTACTATTTTTTTATTTAGAAAACTCGATCTTCTTTATTTCATTTTTAATAATATATTCTTGCAGTTATGACAGTCGATTGATTTTTTATTTGACTTGTGTTTAGTCTTAAATTTGAGTTTTGGGCTTTTTTTAAAATTAATATTAATTAAAAACTATTTAATAAAATATTGTAAAAATTAGATATTTGAAAAAATAGTGCAATCCGTAGAAATTTATAACGGATTCTAAATTTTAAGAAAAAGCGGTTGTCACGGATTCCTTATTAAATAGTATATTTTTAATCCTAATCCTGATATAAATATAATAATAGGGATATTAAAAAAATAATAAAAATAACATGATTGGCTTCAGGGTTACAATGGCAAACTTTTGACTCGGATTTTGTTGCATAACATTTTGAATTTCAGTGTAATACAAACAATGATTTGCATAATAGTCTAATTTTATGAATAGCTGTGATAATCAACATAACATGCCTTCATAACATAGCGTAAGATGTAAAAATCAAATACACCATTTTATTCGCAGCTTATGATAACCCTTTCCTTTTCACCTACTTTGTGAAATTATTAAAGCACCAATCAATTATTACCAAGTCTATAAACATGGCCATAAATATTAGAGTAAGAAATTCCAACTTAGGATGCCTACCTGTATGCTTCTCACGGTCATCATGCTCTTGACTATATCAACAGAAGAGTGAGCACCATTTAGATATTTTCCAACCACCATAACAGCTTTGAAATAACAAAAGAAATCAAAAGAAAGATACAACGTGAACTTTAATAGTTACAAATAGTGGGTAGTGTTACAAATAGTGGGTAGTGTACACAAACTTTAAGAGGTATGCTAATGTATGCCAATTTTACACCAAGTACAATGCATTCAAATATTCTCCCGTTTCATATTTTATCTTGGGCATCGAAGGATTTTTGCCGAAATATGGCTGGTGACCCTAAAGCATCTTTTTGCATGACATATTTTAGTGGCAACCTAGGTCATATATTCTTCGTTGGACCCAAATAGCTAATTGAACTAAAAATTACAAGTAGCTAGAGGTTTCCAAAAAAGCTAGACGAACCATCTCACAGTACCACGGGTCATATTCAAGAGAGTAAATGAACAAAAATATATATAACATGTATCTGTCCGGAACAAAGAAAGAATATCATACAACTATTCAGTGGATTTTAGGGTAAAGATGAGATCGACAATGACATACAACGAAAGATTTATACTCTAAAGCAACATGAACGACAAAAAGTTTGCAAAGGTGAATCACTCACGTTGAAAATGTGCGTTTAAATAGCCGAAGATCCCATATCTCGAGAGGAACAAGATATGAATCTTTTGTATCCTGGGTAAATGCCAAGCAAAGAAGTTATTATACTGAAATCATGGAGAAGCAAGCATTTTACTAGCAAAGAAACAATCAAATCAACATAAGAGAAGCAAACAATTATCAATAATCTTACGCTCAACATTATGCTACAAAGCAGCATCCACCTGCAAAGACGAGAGCACAACTAACCCTGTAATACTGTAATACCGAATTTAGAGCTTGAAAAATTTCTTTCAGAATTGTATAAACACTTGAACATCCAATCATAATTACAAATAGAAGAACATTATACAATATGAAATGCAAAGTAGATGAATTGTACTTAACAATTCACCATAAGAGGGAAGGAAGCATTTCAAAGACCTATCTACACCATGCCTTGATGGGAATTTTACACAAATGGATGCTTACAATAGAGGTGAGATTGCAAAATGTTGGCAAACTCCGCATAAGGCAGTTCCATATCACATGCCAACCTGCAGAATTTTTACAAAAATAAAACCAAAATATGCACAAGGATTAAAAGAAAAAAGAATATCAAGCAGGTCCCTGCATTAGACGTCCTACAAACGTGATACCTCATATAATGGTCCAGAAAGTTCATGGAGTTTATTTTCATTATCCTTAGTAAGCCCCAGACGCCAACCAAACACAAACAATTTAATCAGAGCCATTTTTCTTCAAAACGGACGTTGGTAGAAAGAGGCAGAAAAAATTTATTAATAAGAAAGGAAAGGGAGAGAAGTAGGAAGGTAAGATGTTCGCAATAATTGATGAGCAACAATCCAGTCCATCCACAATATATGATTGCTATTGGCCATGAAAAGAAAAGTGAACAAAGAAACCTAGACTACAGCCTTCCCCACGTATGATACAACCAAAGCTTGCATTAAAAACGATCCTTCTTAATTAGCATATGACTGACTATAAATGACAAGTCCAAGGAACAAAATTATTTCAAGAAACCAGGAGGACACACTGAATAAAACTACATCTTTTCCTTCATACATATAATGTGATATACCTCATTCAAGGGAAAAGCTAGCTTCTGCGATGATTTCTCATTTGGAGCAGCAAAAAACATCGATAAAGAAAGTCTAAGCAGACTCCTTAAAATAAAATAAAAAACTGGTGAGAAGAATCTTAAGAAGACTCATTCAAATGAAATACAAAATTGGTCAGAAGTTAAAATGAATAACAAAGAGTGCTGAGACAAGATTAAACTTAGGGTTCCATGCTGGATTACAAATAATGTGGAGTTTAAAATGTTTTCACTGTCAGATTTGTTTAGGGATTGGAGTCTCATATGGTGTTAATATGATTCCAGTTCTTACTTTGTTACGTGATGACCTCTGGTCTCTTTTTTGTAATTAAAATCTTTTATTAAAATAATATTGTTTCTTATCAGAAAAAAAGAAACTAGAAGGCGTTTCTGCACATAAGAAATAAAGTATATCACATAAAAAGTAAGATATCATAGTGTTTGTTTAAGCATCAAATTATTGAAGTTGCAAACCATATCACACTGATTTCTTAGGCTCAATTATACAGAGTGAAATGAAGTTTTTGCATGTAAAGGAACAACTTACTGGAACATCCAGAACAGATCGTCATAAGAATGCTCTAAAGTTGCAGCGTTAATAATTCTGCAATCGAGAACAAGCGAATTCCGGAAATCAAAATTTGACTGCGGACTCCAGAAAGGGCAAATGTGATCAGAAGTACGAAAAACAGAAACATTAGAAACCAAGTCTGAATGGCGGTATCACTTGAGTAAGGCAACTGATGAATTAACATTTGTACTGAAAAGTGAAAGGAAAAAGAGAACCTACAAAGCACATGACCAAACCAACAAAGATAAGAGAATTGTGCCCCTGCAAGACCCTAACAAGAAAAAAAATAATTCCCTACTGGTACCAAAAGAATAAGTTCGAAATGAAGGCAAAAAGCAAAACAGACAACAGCTCTCCTCTCTCTCAACGAAGAGGTATAGATATTAACCTAATTAAAATATCAAGAAAATATGAATGCATCTCCAGCACACATGAAGGAGACAAATAGACTACAGGAGCACAAATTTTTTGTCACCGGAGGATGAAATATAACCAGTCAATAAAGCTACAGGTAACAGTCGAGATTTCACAATAAAATCAATGAATTTTAACTTTCAAAGTTTGCAGATATGCTGTCAAACCAAAACAATAAGTGATCTTTACGGATGCGAGTAGAATAATTGTGGATGAGACAAACAAGTGCAGCATGCCTGCCACGAATATTAGCTCGTTTTAACTCAAGATGGTGGATAATAAGTAGCAACATGAATGCAAATGTGAACAATAGAAAAACAAATTTGGAAATTATTGAAAAATATTGTGACGGATTTGCCATTGAATGCGTGATCCATGAACAAGGAAAAAATCCACCAGCCCAAAGGATACTGTTAAGTATTGAGATATTTGATGTTTATATTTTTTTATCTACGCAAAAGAACAAGTTCTGTTGAAACCTACCATGGCCATTAGCCCTCCACGGCTCTCTCTTTTATCAGGACAACCACATGCTCCCTCCGAGCTCTTTTTTCAGTAACTGGGCTTTTATATGTATTAGCGCACACCTGGAAAGTGAACATTGCCTTGTAACCTTTGACCATAAATATGGAAAACTTTTTTTCTCAAGATTGAAATAAAGAGGAATACTTCAAGTCATACCAAATACATGGAAGCAACTAAAAAGATCTCAAACTATTTCAAAAAGTAAAAGCATTAGAAATCAAATTTTGATTAATATTTACTTATGTTCTCTCAGTTTATTTACTTATGTTTTCTCAGTTGTCCTTCCCTCTCATTATGTTTTAAAAATTTTGCATCATATCACAGCTGAAATGTAGTAACCCGATTCCTAATTTGAGTTAATTATCGGATTAATTATATTTTCGGTGGGATCGGAAGGACCGAACAAGTTCGGATCGTCCGATGAGTTCGGATCGTCCGATGAGTTCGGATCGTCCGAGCCAGGTGTCGGACCGTTCGAGACAGGTGGCTGGACACGTGGAAGGGTTCTGGACACGTGGTAAGGTTCGGATCATCCGATTGGGGTTCGGATCGTCCGAGACAGGTGGCTGTACTCGTGGAAGGCATGCAAGGATCGGATCGTCCGATCAGAGTTCGGACCGTCCGAAGTGTGCCGGATCGGAGCTTCCGACATGGTTCGGATCGTCCGAACATTGGCTATAAATAGAGGCGCGAGGCTTCATTTGTGACTCGCCAATTCAGAGAGTTCCATAGCATTTCAGTCGTTTCTGTGAGATTCTAGTCTTTTTCCGAGGTTCGGGCACTAGCGGGGAGCTGCTGGTCTTGTAGCGGAGCTGTGCTCTAGTTGGGAGGTAGCGGCATCAGTGGGCTAGCGACGGACGAAGGTTTGGAATTGTATCAGTATTATCTCAGGATTATCTAGTTAAGTCTGGTAGATAAGTTTTAGTGATGGTTTTCACTTGATGAATAGGCTTGGACTAGACCTGTTGTCTGGTTATTCCAGTGGATTAGGATTGCTGTGATAGAGGTACGAAAGTACTATCCGAGATATCCTGGTTGAGTATACATTCTTATATGTGTTGCATGATTATGTGGTGCATTGATATATGTCATATGATGCATGCTATTATGTCACGTTTATTACTGCACGTTGCATTTCATGTTGAGCCGTATCTCCTTCGAGATAGCCTTTACTGTTGAGCTGTATCTCTTTCGAGATAAGCTATATCTTGTGGGGCCGCTCAGCCCTGTCTTGTCTTGTGGACGCATGGACACCGAGAGTACACAGTGGCCGACGGGTCGGGAGGGCTTCGGTGGTCCGGGACATTTTAGGTCCACGTCTGTTCTTGCAGTGGATGCAGTGACCCAGAGGTTGGACCGCGCGGCACTATCCACTTGGCGCCTCTAGACTGAGCATTTTGAGATCCTTTGTTACTCCTGTTTCTTGACTACCCTGGTATCATATCATAGCATGTGCATTTCATATAGGTTTGTATACTCATGCTTTTGTACTGGGCGTTCTTATCGCTCACGTCCTCGGTTTTTGTTTATCTTGGACACCCCATTCCCACGGGGCAGGCCTCAGGTTGGACAGCTCGGGAAGAGCAGGAGGAGGACAGTGAGTATCTGGTTGGTTTAGTTTTCAGTACTTTTCTTTTCGATAGGGTTGTACCGATTATATTTTGAGTTGTTCTGATTTCGATTGGGTTGTATAACTATCATTTGTTGGTATTTCCGCTGTTATCTCTGATTGTTATTAATTAAGTTAATTGCATGCTTAGTTCTCAACTAGTAGGTGATTCTGGAACGGGTCACTACATGAAAAGCCTTCAACAGTTTTATACCGTATTTATTTCTGCTCAATATGATATAAGTGGATTCTACATATTTAAGTCCAAAATTCTATTAAGCCCTTTTAGTTCATTTAAAAGCTTAAATTCATGTTAATTGTTGAATCTAAAAGGGGTCGGAACTCAATTTTTCATTTGATTTTTTATTAATTTTTTATTTTAATAGAAAATTTCGAATTTTAAATTTGATTTTTAATTATGAGTTATGCAAAATTAATATAATATTTAATAATAATAAAAGATGATAAATAAATATTGTTTAATTCTTAATAGTTAAATAACCTTGCAACAATTATGATTTTTAAATTTTTTAATATTTTCAATTAATATATAAATATAATATTTTTGTACAAAATTATATATTTATAATAATAAATAATATTCTTTTCATATATATATATATATATATATATATATATATATTATCGTACCAGTTGAAAATCACAGTATCTAACACAATAAATATTACACAGGGGTTATGTGCTCTGGAGTCTGGAAGAATCGGACTCATTCCTAGTCCCTATACTGAGAGATCTCTCCGATCACTTCAAATTTTGGTAAAAAGAAGTTCACCACAATGTCGTCTTTGGGAACTTCAAAGGGAATTTTAGAAATAGCGAAATTCGCAGTATATGTCACTGTTCCGATTGGGCTAATGTATTTCTACGCCAACAACGCCAAGAATCTCCAGAAATTCATGGGAAAGGTAAGATTTTTTTGTTTTATTGCTTTTTAAAGATCTTTTTTCTTGCTTAATTGGAGAGTTCAATAAATTGTTGGAGGTAAGTGGGAACTTTTGTTTTCTGAAACGGGTTGTGAGGGTATTCGTTCTGGTTATTCAAGTTAATACTTTAAGGTGACCCATGTGTTATGTTATGGGTTTTTAGCTTCAGTTTGTGATTGGTATTTAAATTACCTCAGTTTCTACTCGTAGTGTACGAGATCATGAACAAAGTCATACCTGCTGTGTAGGTTGAAATTTCATGTAAGTTGATTTGACAAAATTCCATTTCATGTTCTTAAATAGAACTACGAGAGAAGGGATTTTTTTTTAATGCTGTTATTTGTTGGGACTTGAATCAGCCTTTTGAAAATTGTATCAGGTTCGTGAGGTTTATAAATAAGGGCCTAAAAATGCATAGAAGTTTTAGATTATAAAGTTTTAGGGGTGGGAATGGGGCAAAATTTGTTTCTTTTTTTAAAAAATATTACCATGGAAGTTGAGAGGATAGGCATCTGTGTTGCCTGCTGCAAGTTTACCTTTTTCAGTTTCTAGGTTCTTGGTGTTTCTTTGGGTATTGACTTGCATTGCTTGCAAAAGTGTGTGTATCGAGATAACAATAACTATTTCTCAAATGACAAATGTAACATATGAATTTTTGGTTATTATGGTATTGACAATGATAATGCAATTTGATGAAATGAGTATGATTAGTAGTTTGTTAGGAGTCCTTAATAGCGATATATGCATGTAATGTTTGTTATATTTGGAACGAATAGAGATAAGAATTATTAGTTTGTTTCTTTCTCTTGGCTCCTCTCCTGTCTCTTGGTTCTCCGTGTTCTTCCTCCCTTTTCCCCCCTTCTCTGCTATTTTTCTTCTTACTTGAATTCTTGGAGTCAAACACTACTCGAAGCAGCATATTCAAATTTTATCAGAATTGAACAAAAATTGTAGCTTTAGCATAAATGAGGCTACTTGCTCTATATTTAAAGAGCAAAACTGTCAGATGGTTCATGGTGGTTGAATTTCAGATAAAATATGACTAATGTTTTACTTGGCTTCTGAAAAGTTTGTAACAAATGTGGTAGGAAGATTTTTATGGTTTCTAGCATAAATGATTTAGCTTCCTCTGTATAAAGAGTACAAAATAGATTGAATACATGGAACATTTTTCATCCGATTGGGAAGAGTACTGGATAGAAATAGTTTGGTGCTTTTTAGCAAACCAAAAATAGCTTTCTGTATCTGGAAAACATGATGGTGTTGCCCACTATAACGATCTGAAGATAATCAAATATAGTTTTCAATTTGAGGAAATAATCTTCGTGCCACCTTTTTTGAGTTATTATTATTCTTTACCATGTAGTTTTGGTGAAGGTTATATTGTTGTATATATATAAGCAAAAGTGGGAGAAAGGTGTTTTGCATTTTTGCTATGAGTGTCAATAGGCCACAGAACCAACTCGGAGAAGTGTTTTTATCCATAAATGATGTAAAAATGTAAAACAATCCACATTTATGGTGATTTCTGAATTCATATGCAAAATCAAATGAGAAGTTAGTAGGGGAAGGCAAACAATTGTTTGCAGCGAATTTTTTTTATTCTACTTTAATTTGGCTAAACTCAGCCATTATCTCAACATATATAGCAGCTAAAGCTATACTGATTTGGTGTAGAATCCTGAAATTCGGTTTGTTTAAAAAACAATTATGCCGTGGCGGATTGAGACATTGTTGGCTAATACTTGTATATGTTTTTCGTGCATTGTTATTTTACGTGACACAAAATTGCTTGAACCTGGTTCTATTTTGGATAAAGCCTTTTTAAGATATTGATGTAAGGGAGTCAATTAAGTCAATGAAAAGTAATTCAGTAATCGAGCTCAAGTCCAGTATTTTCAAATAACTCAAGCTTGTTCGAGAATCTCTAGTTTGAGTTTTGGCAGCATATTGTTGAAATATCCATTGGTTTTTATCAACTTAGTTACCAATACCCTCAATCATGTCAATTTTGGGTAAAATGATTATTTTAAAAGAGTATCTTGATTCTTGAGTTCAAGTTCTCGACAAGTACTCGAGCTTGACGTCAACTGAGCTCAGTTTAAACTGTCTTAGCCAGTGGTTCAATGTGTTTGCAGGCTTAATTTTGTCAAGCATGTAATGTAAGTCACATAATTATTTAGCATTTGTCTTGCTATGATTTTATTTTCTCATCTAGCTATATGAAGTTCAACACACATTATTCTTTGTTAAGCTTTCTAAATCATGTTGTTGATTTATTGTGAAGCGTCAATATGTCGTGTACCCTCCTGAAGCGCCACGGCCTCCATCACCGGAGGAAATGAGAGAAATGGCTCGAGAATTAGCAAGAAAAAGAGATCAGAAGTGATTATACACTTGACCAACGTGATGAGTGATCTTCAAGAATAAACCAAAACACATGAAGGTAAGGATATGAACTGGTTTTTTCTTACAAGCCTTTGTAAAGTTGGGAAGTTTTAATTAAATGTGTACATATCTTTCTTACCGGAAAAAACTTCGAATAACTCGTGCTCTGAATAACTCGAGCATGGTTAAATTTTATACATTCACTATCTTCATATGAAATGTAACTTTTGTGGGTGGCTTAGAATGTATTTAACACCAAAGTTTCAACAATTTTAAATGTGGGACGAGGTTAGAAATTCAATTTTAACAACATTAAATATTGTAATTATTGTAGGTATAATAGTATATCACGTAAATTAAATATAATTATTGTAATTATTGTAGATATAATATTGTATCAAGTAAATATAATTATTTTAATTAAATTAAGTATAGTTATTAAATATTGTAATTATTGTAGATATAATTCACCATTTATATATAAAAACATGACAAGTTTTTGTATAGGTTATAATATTAAATTTGGGAGTTTAAGAGAATTACATGCTATTTTTTTCACCATTTATATATAAAAACATAATATTATTTTTCGTATATGAAAAAGTTTTTGCCGAAAGTGTTTTTTTTTTTTCTCAATCCAGTGCAATCAAAAAACAATTTCAAATATATGGTTGTGTTTAGATTTGATGAAGTATTTGAGGAGAGTATTTGAAATGATTTCATATTTGAATCCAATGTATTTGAAATCTTCAGCTTTCAATCCATAAATTCAAATGCATCGTAAAGTGAGATTGGATTGACTAGAGACCTAAAAATAATTATATATTTTTCACTTTACCCTTCATATTTATTTTGATAATGCCGATTTATGGTAATGTATTGATACCTTATTCACCCCTTCCCCACTTCTGCGACTGAGTAGGTTTTGTGTATTTTCAAGCAGGAGTATTGAATTCAACAATTTTTATAGTTTTAGAAGTTCAAGTCACCGATACTACTCTGATCTTAAATTTAAATACGTATGTTTTCTCACATCAACACTATCAATATTAATATTACTCGTGTGTTGAGATATCGACTCTTGGATACATAAAAGAGTAATATATAGATTATTTCACACTTTTCGTCCATTGATATAAAGCATGAATCCTAAACTGTATAGGTCACCATGTTAGCCCAAGAAACGAGAAGCGGAAGCCATTCTGGAAAGAAGGGAAAAATTCAAGATACAAGAATACCAGAATAACAAGATAAAATGATAAAGATTTATGCTAAAATAAACATCATTTGAATTGAACCATTTAGGCATCTCCGATGAAACGTAAAAAACATTCAACTGCATAAAGATACATCAAGAGGACCGAGATGCGGATATTTTGAGACATTCGCTCTGACACCTTCGGAGGCAAACATCATTCCAATTAGGCACTTGGTGTTGGTTGATGCAGACAGTTCGAGCACAAGCATCGGAGCAAGCATCCAGCTCAGAAACACCACATACCGTGACACAAGTATCGGGGATTGGATCCTTGGAGAATGCTCCAACTTTATTCAGCATTCTCTTTGAAGTGCAAACTCTCTCACACACAAAAATGTCATCCGCGGTCTTCTCCCTGCCTCGAGCACTTTTGATTCTTTGCTCCTCAGCATGTTTTGCCTTCATTCTAAATGCTTGACCTGCAATCAAGACCGGAACAGCTGCTCCGACCAGGGACCACCATACCTCAACCATTGCTGCTAAGCTCTGTCGGCCCTTTCTTTGCTCCTTAATTCCCAATGAGGTTCTTGAATCAAAAGAAACGGATTATTTCCAGCTCTACAAGTTCCTGTCGAGGTCAAAGAGCATAGTATATCGAAAATGAATCATGACAGAAGCATTCCAAAGAGAAAGGGAGGGGGTGGGGTTGAGGTGAGACAATATTTACATCCTAGAAGCCGCGGAACACCAGCAAGAAATATAAAATCAAATTAAGCTTGCTGAAATATCATAACATCTCGTATTCTGGTAAATTGCTCAAAGAACAATCCAAAATGTATAGTAACTGCCTAATTGGGTAACGTAAAAACAAAACAAACTGTAGACACTTTAGAATCATGCTCGAGCTAACTTATGTACTACCACTACCAATCCTAAACATCTACTTCATCCACATGTATTATACATAAAAAAATCTCCAGGAATCTGTGAATCATTAGAATCTTGTCAGGGTTGGGCATGAGGCATTCATATTTTGAATTTGATCAATGGGAAGGAGTGGTTTAGCATCCTGATATCAAAATTCAAAACCTTACACGACTTCCAAATATTATTGGCACAAAAAAGAACAAAGAACCAATATGAATAAAAGATAGAATCCACAAATAAAATAGCACACCGTAAAAAAGCTTGGGAACTTTTTTCACGGCGTTCTCACAGAATCATGCATTTGGATCACGGAACCAGGTTCCTTCGATTTCGTCAAACATTTAGAAACATTGAAAATATCTAGGATTACTCATTGTATAAGAAATAAACTGAACACGTTTGTTAAAATGTGACAAATTGTTCATCATTGTCATGATTCGAATTTTCTCATTTAAATGGAGGTATACCTGCATAACTTTTCAATTTTGCTCTTAAATTACACAGTTTCGAGCATTTCATGGACTCCATACATCAAGAAAAAAAATCTTCAAGTTCACTGTTCAGTTAGGCACCCATACCAGCAGAAAAGAGAACCCAAATATAGTTGTATCCCTATATACTGCAAAGTCAAGATCACAATTTTCGCAAAACCCTACCTTACAAAATCTTCTGAGTTTAACAAAATAATAATTTTCAAGTTTCTTAGTTCATCGAGCTCTTCTTCAATAATATTATCAGAAACTCAAGGAAAAATTGAAACAAAAACCAAACTAGATTAAAGTAGAAAATGAACCAAAAAAAAGAAGCTTCTAAGCATCTCCGAATGCACAAGAAATCGCCAAAAACGTAGAAAGAAAGCATAAAGAAGTTAATGGCTGAAGCATATACCAAGGCTGGAGGAAAAGAGAGGAAAAAATGCGTACTTTTCTCGTAGCATGTACCGTTGCAACTGCGGAGGAGACGAGGGGGGACGCTGTTTGGTTATATTTCCTTTTCCTCTCCCTGGTTACCGAGATCATACCAAAAATCAATATCATCATTCAAACCCAATGCTATAATCGTAACAGAAAAACACAACAATTTTCACATATAATCGAAAGAACTCCACCAGCAAATTCATGCGCTCACAAACACAAATTTAATCCGAACATGTACCTACGAATTCAGATCCGATTCGCGCCCATGGCACTCAACCCAGAAAACCTCGGAACTTTTTTACGATTATCGCGTACGGCTCCGTGCGTACGATCGAGGAGAAATGCGAGAGAGGAATGAATTGATATGAATTAGGTTTGAGACAGTTTCGAGTTTTAAAAGGGTTCCCCACATATCCCACTTCCACTCCGTTCACGAGATTTGAGGTGTTCCACACGCGATTGAACACGCGCGTGAGAGTCTATTCATACCCGAAATTTAATTTCAATAACAATTCATTTTAGGTTTCAAAGTCATCTTAATTTATGCTTAATGCATGATACATGTGTTGAATGTTTGTATAATATTTTTTATCAATATATTTTATTATTTATTTGGTTTATATTTAAAAGAGGATCAAAATATAATTATAAAAAATAGTGAGAAACTATTCTATAATTTTGATATATGAATTAAAAGAGAAAAGAAAGATAATTAAAAAGAGTAAAGTAGGAATTGAACCTACAACTTGAAGTTTAAGAACCAAAGTCTCTATTAACTAATAATTTACATGTGACTTGCATTAAAATTTTAACACTTTATTGATATATATAATTATTAAAACAGACCATAACACCAAAAATTAGTTATTTTAAGGGTTTCATACTTAATAATATAGTATATATAATATAGATCATCGTGGACGTACATCAATGTCAATGACAAAAAGCAATACAAAATATTTATATCTTTTTGTGAAAATATATATTTTTATTTGATATTGCAATTAATATTTTAAAACACAAAATACATTAAAAGTATAGTAACAGATTATTTCCAGCTCTACAAGTTCCTATCGACAAAATGCATGCAATCTAGGGTTTTATTTTTTTATTTTTTTTAAAGATTTATTTATTCACAAATAAAACGTAACAGAGGGGGACTAGACCAAGACCTCCGGAAAGGCTATACAGTCATGACATCAAACATAAATAACGACATACTACAACAGGATAACCCGAAATACAGCAGAACAAAAAGCAAACAAACTATAGATTGTCCCGGAATACATCAAGCAAAATAAAAACAAAAGGGTGGGCAAGGAGAACTCTGTAGTGAATGCCCACCACAAATCGCCCAAAAAGGCAGAAAAAACTAAATCAGCCTGGATCGAGAGGTCGCCCATAGGGTGAACTCGCCTGAGCTGCCTCCTGTCTGTAATACCTTCGTTGCTGAGAACACGTACGTCCCGGGAGCGGTAAAGATAAACACTCCGCCATAGAAGAATGCACCACACCTGTCATACTACCAACACTAGCCGAAGCAAACTCCAATGATTGCAATGGAGACGACATCGGGGTACCCACCACAGGATCCTGGACAGTAGAAGCAAGCTCAACCACCGGAATCGGAACATCCGCAGGTGCAGGAACAACTGTAATAGAAGAAGCCACTATGTAGTAGCCCGAATTCCAAATTGGGTAATTAACGGAGTATTGGTGATTAAGAAGGTTTAATGTGTAATTTTGACCGAGTCATGATCGGACGGACCGAAGATGGTTCGGAAGCACCGAAGAGTTCGTAAGGTCCGAAGTGAGTTCGGTGGATCCGATCATTAGGTGTCAAGAGTTGATCGACACGTGGGAGTTCGGAAGGTCCGAAGTGGGTTCGGTGGATCCGATCATGAGGTGTCAAGAGCAGCTGGACACGTGCAAGTTCGGACGGTCCGAAGTGTATGATCGGAGGATCCGATCATGAGCTGTCAAGAGCCAATGGACACGTAGCGTTCGGACGTTCCGAAGTGGTGTTCGGAGGATCCGAACATGGCCTATAAATAGTGGTCGGATTTCCTCATTTTGACTCGCCAATTCAGAGAATTCCATAGCATTTCAGTCGTTTCTGACAGGTTCTAGTCTTGTTCCGAGATTTGGGCACTAGCGGGGAGCTGCTGGTCTTGTAGCAGAGCTGTGCTCTAGTTGGGAGCTAGCGGCATCAGCGGGCTAGCGACGGACGAAGGTTTGGAATTTTATCAGTATTTATCTCAGGATTATCTAGTTAAGTCTGGTAGATAAGTTTAGTGATGGTTTTCACTTGATGAATAGGCTTGGATTAGACCTGTTGTCTGGTTGTTCCAGTGGATTAGGATTGCTGTGATAGAGGTACGAAAGTACTATCCGAGATATCCTGGTTGAGTATACATTCTTATATGTGTTGCATGATTATGTGGTGCATTGATATATGTCATATGATGCATGCTATTATGTCACGTTTATTACTGCACGTTGCATTTCATGTTGAGCCGTACCTCCTTCGAGATAGCCTTTACTGTTGAGCTGTATCTCTTTCGAGATAAGCTATATCTTGGGGCCGCTCAGCCCTGTCTTGTGGACGCATGGACACCGAGAGTACACAGTGGCCGACGGGTCGGGAGGGCTTCGGTGGTCCGGGACATTTTAGGTCCACGTCCGTCTTGTAGTGGATGCAGTGACCCAGAGGTGTACCGCGCGGCACTATCCACTTGGCGCCTCTAGACTGAGCATTGTTGAGATCCTTTCCTTTGTGACTCCTGTTTCTTGACTACCCCGGTATCATGATCATAGCATGTGCATTTCATATAGGTCTGTATACTCATACTTTTGTACTGGGCGTTCTTATCGCTCACGTCCTCGGTTTTGTTTATTCTTGGACACCCCATTTCCACGGGGCAGGCCTCAGGTTGGACAGCTCAGGAGGAGTAGGAGGAGGACGTGAGTATCTGGTTGGTTTAGTTTATCTGTATGGTTGTATTGGGTATTTTTATTTTGAGTTATTCTAGACTTCGATTGGGTTGTATAACCATTATTTTTTGTTGACTTTTCCGCTGTTATCTCTGATTATTGTTAATTAGGTTAATTGCATGCTTAGTTCTTGCTTAGTAGGTGATCCTGGAACGGGTCACTACATTTATGGTATCAGAGCATGCATGCGATTTTGGGATATAGATTCTGTTTTGGGATTTCCGTTGACCAATTTACTAGTTCCCCATTCTATGTTGTAGCAATGGCTGACCACTTTGGTGATGAGAGTAGTCAGGGAAGTGTAGGTCGTTGGGGTGACCAGGACGATTTGTTAAGCGTCATAAGTTACCGCATGTTTCTCTAGACGTCATTCTTTCTGTTTCTACTCCGATGGGTCATTCGGTGTTAGCTAAGCGTCTAGTGATGGGTTGTCCCTTAGATATGGAGAGTTGTTTTGTTTTGTTCATTCTCTAAGCCTGATTTCGAGGACGAAATCTTTTTAAGGGGGGGAGAATGTAGTAGCCCGAATTCCAAATTGGGTAATTAACGGAGTATTGGTGATTAAGAAGGTTTAATGTGTAATTTTGACCGAGTCATGATCGGACGGACCGAAGATGGTTCGGAAGCACCGAAGAGTTCGTAAGGTCCGAAGTGAGTTCGGTGGATCCGATCATTAGGTGTCAAGAGTTGATCGACACGTGGGAGTTCGGAAGGTCCGAAGTGGGTTCGGTGGATCCGATCATGAGGTGTCAAGAGCAGCTGGACACGTGCAAGTTCGGACGGTCCGAAGTGTATGATCGGAGGATCCGATCATGAGCTGTCAAGAGCCAATGGACACGTAGCGTTCGGACGTTCCGAAGTGGTGTTCGGAGGATCCGAACATGGCCTATAAATAGTGGTCGGATTTCCTCATTTTGACTCGCCAATTCAGAGAATTCCATAGCATTTCAGTCGTTTCTGACAGGTTCTAGTCTTGTTCCGAGATTTGGGCACTAGCGGGGAGCTGCTGGTCTTGTAGCAGAGCTGTGCTCTAGTTGGGAGCTAGCGGCATCAGCGGGCTAGCGACGGACGAAGGTTTGGAATTTTATCAGTATTTATCTCAGGATTATCTAGTTAAGTCTGGTAGATAAGTTTAGTGATGGTTTTCACTTGATGAATAGGCTTGGATTAGACCTGTTGTCTGGTTGTTCCAGTGGATTAGGATTGCTGTGATAGAGGTACGAAAGTACTATCCGAGATATCCTGGTTGAGTATACATTCTTATATGTGTTGCATGATTATGTGGTGCATTGATATATGTCATATGATGCATGCTATTATGTCACGTTTATTACTGCACGTTGCATTTCATGTTGAGCCGTACCTCCTTCGAGATAGCCTTTACTGTTGAGCTGTATCTCTTTCGAGATAAGCTATATCTTGGGGCCGCTCAGCCCTGTCTTGTGGACGCATGGACACCGAGAGTACACAGTGGCCGACGGGTCGGGAGGGCTTCGGTGGTCCGGGACATTTTAGGTCCACGTCCGTCTTGTAGTGGATGCAGTGACCCAGAGGTGTACCGCGCGGCACTATCCACTTGGCGCCTCTAGACTGAGCATTGTTGAGATCCTTTCCTTTGTGACTCCTGTTTCTTGACTACCCCGGTATCATGATCATAGCATGTGCATTTCATATAGGTCTGTATACTCATACTTTTGTACTGGGCGTTCTTATCGCTCACGTCCTCGGTTTTGTTTATTCTTGGACACCCCATTTCCACGGGGCAGGCCTCAGGTTGGACAGCTCAGGAGGAGTAGGAGGAGGACGTGAGTATCTGGTTGGTTTAGTTTATCTGTATGGTTGTATTGGGTATTTTTATTTTGAGTTATTCTAGACTTCGATTGGGTTGTATAACCATTATTTTTTGTTGACTTTTCCGCTGTTATCTCTGATTATTGTTAATTAGGTTAATTGCATGCTTAGTTCTTGCTTAGTAGGTGATCCTGGAACGGGTCACTACACACTACATCAACTGTAGCTGTGGTCTGAGACGAACTAGCCCGAGCCGAAGCTGGCCGAAACGGAACCTGCCGCAACATTCCCTTCTACTACGAGCTTATTAAGAAGTGACTTGACCCTGTGGGTTCGGGGTTTCACAGTACCCGAAAACTCACCAGGACCAGAATCAGTAGGCAAATCCTGCAGGACCTCATAATAATTCTTCGTAGAAATAGGTCGATGGATATTTCCTCACAACAGGCCGACGACAGGGACGCTTAACAACCTGCTCTGGAAAATCAGTGTCACTGGTCAGGGCCATCTTAGAAGTAACACCCTGTGAAGGCATGCTAGGATCCTGAAGTGGTTATTCAGAAACAACACCCTTACCATGAGGACGTAAACCCTGGTGCTGCTGATCCGATGATGGAGGTGCATGAGCAGCCTGACGCTGAGGCCCCACTCCGCCTCTTCCTAAACGGCTTAACATTCCTAGAACAAAAATCAATCGAATATCCAAGCATCTTATAGTGAATACAAAAATGAGGTACCTTCTCATAAATGACCTCAACAACCTGACAATTATCACCCCATCCTACCCAAATCTTCCCTAGACGAGGCTGAAGAACATCCATCTCAATACAGACCTTAGCAAAAGAACATCTGGATCCATCAGCGGTAATCTCATCAACCTTAACTAGATTACATAGTATCTTTGCGATCGGATATAGACTCTTTTTATCATAAAGATGGAGGGGCAAATCAGGAAACCTAACCCAAACCGGAGCAACAGAAGAATCCTCCTCATATTTGAACTCTGGAGTCCATTTAGAAAACCGAATAACCATAAACCCACGAGGAAGAAATCTAACAGAGTGGGAGCCCAGCAAACCAGTACAAGAAAGAGCAGATAAAATATCTTTATTCAGGGTGAGACCTCGGTTCCCAGAAATGAGCCCTACCAAAGAAAATTTAAAAGGAGCGGAAAGTGAGGAAATAACCTGGTCTGGAAATAAAATACCGGGAATCCCGTCACAATCTGTCGGAGCGGGCACCTCATCCATCGAGTCAATAACATCAGCAAAACTTTGATGCTGCACAGTTGTAGAGGACCGTCTCAAAATATCCCGAAAAGATACCGCATGAGGTACAGAACACGGAGAAACCAACGGAACAACCGGAACGGATGAACGCATTGTAGAGGCTGACGAGTCAACACGTAGTACTGTAGCTGGTGACCAAGGTGGCCATACCCCGAGGCCGGCGAAGTGGAGGAGAGGCCGAAACCGGTGGTAAAACCAACAAACTCGGTGGAAATCGGCCGGAGAAAGGTGGAACTAGGACCGAAACTCGGTTGGGAGACTTGAATTTGGGCGTTTCCGATTGAGACATTATTTCCCGAAATTGATTGCACCATCTTATTACCCATAATCTGTTGAGGGCTCGGACGATATTTCAAAAACCTATCAAAACGAAATATTTTTCAGGAATGTGTTAGGGCTTGTTGGGCCTATTTTTAAGCTCAGTGGGCTCAAGACCCATTTTTTGTTTTTTAAAATGCAGTTAAAGGCCCATTAGAGTTTGATCTATTTAATTAATCCCTAAGCTACCCTAAACCTAACCCTAAGCATTATCAGCCATCCCTCCTGTGGCGCCCCAAACCCCGTCACGTAATCATACAACATGTGACGTCATATGCATAAAAAATTTCTTTTCGACGACGTAGTAATATAATGCATATACGACAAAATAGTGCAATCACCACACTATCTACATCAATGCAGCAGAAACAGTATAATAAATACACACATACAACTCAAATAAGACAATAAGTTATACTGTCTCTATCTACTATCAACTACAGGACTGTTTTACTAGACACGCCTAGTCCTTCACCTCTATCATGTCTCACAGCATAGTCATGTAACTTGTCCAACAGAAACAACCCCCAAAGGGTGAGCATACACAACAATCATCATCGTAATACATAACAGTTCTATTAACAACAACATAAAATATAAATGTAATGATAACAAAAATACCCCTTTTGCTGTCTCTGGACAATCAAGCCAACAACAACCTCAACAACATCACAATGCAACAACAACATCGACGATACGTCGCACCCCAACTCCGACGACAGCAATATCGTCGAACGAACAACAACATCGACGATACGTCTCACCCCAACACCGGCGACAGCAATATCGTCGAACGAACAACATCAACATCAACGAGACGTCTCCCAACAACGATAGTCAACAATATCAACAATAATAAACAACAACAAATATAATATCAAATCATCCAATTCCGGTGATTTATCATCGTTCAACGCAATAATATTCATCAATACAAAACAATAACAACATATGCTCGTACGTCAACACGTACCTGATAATCGAGTATATATAAAATCTGGCTATTTCTTTGATCCCGAGGCTTGTGATGTATCTAAATAATTCAACGACAATATCAGATCATTGTCACCGTATCAACAAAATAATAACAGCCTCAACATATAACATCAAATAGCCCAACAACAATTAATTCAACAAAATATAAAACTCGATTATAAATTCGTATTGTTCAACAATTTAATATTCTCGTGTTTTTAATTCACAACACTACAATTAAATACACCCTAATTAATTAACTTCAAATAATAGGCTAATTTACAACATCCGTCAAATTACGAAAACTTTATATCAACGTGTAGCCTATACTTCGTAGACTCCGAATATATAATCAGAATTAATAACAACTGACAAACAACTCTCCAATCTCAATCCAACGATTAAAAATACCTAATTATAATAAATTAGGAGTAATTCAAAATAACACCGCTATAATCTTCTCTACTTCATTAAAATCATACATTATTCAACAATCTTCAATTTCAGTATTATTTAACAATTTAACAAATTTATTCCAGAAATCAACGAATTTCAAATATCACCAAAACTATAAAATTTATACCTCAAATCGAAGACCTCGTGTCAACGATCCCAAAACTGAAGTCAGTTCGTCGATTTGATAAACCGATAAGTCTCAAGATCAAAAAAAAATTTAAATGATATTTCCTCTCTTTGTCCCACCTCTCTGTCAATGAATTCCACCGAATCAATTCATTTTTTTTTAATATTTTATTATATTATATTAATAATATAATATAATATAATAAATATAATATATAATATTTAACATTTTAACACCGCTATATCTATTTGGACTAGTCAAACGATCAAATTTCTCAAAACTCAAAACATGAAACTTCTATATCTTTGAGTTTTCTACGTTATATCCAAATTTCAAATCATTTGGATTTCATATGACCAAATTATGTCATATTACACTCTTTAAAAATCATTAATTATTTAGTAATCTCACATTACTAAATCAACAAATTGCGATATTTATTTCAGGCATTACACCTCCCACTCTCCAGCCACCTCATTCACGTGAGGAACCTTCAGCAACTTCAAGCCTTTGAAATTTTTCAAGCAAGCCTTCTTCCCCGCTCTTCCGGTGCCTCCCCGATGTGCAAATCTCCTATTTTTCGAGCATAATTCATCAAGGCACGCACGTACTTTCGTTTTTTTCTTCATACATGCCATAATATCGCCGCTATACATATATGTTATTGCATGTGTTCTTTCGGCCAGCATGGGTAAGGGCTTGAGGCAAGTTTTGGTCACTATTTTCACATGTTGTGTACTCATGATTTCATGATTTTTTGCAAGGGGGATGTTGATTTGTGATGTCGAGGATGTGTTAAGGTCGAGAGGTAACATGTCAATAGGCTGGAGTTGATTTGTGGTGCTGTACGCTTGAATCCGTAAGGGTAGGGTTGTTCTTGGTTCAGTTTTAGGGAGATCGAGTGAAGGGAGTGGAGCCAGCGGTGCAAGGGCCAATCGAAGGTTTAGATCAGACCATGATGGGCCTGAGACACGGTTGAGGAGGGCGCAAACGCTGCTGGAGCCACCCCTAAAGCCGATCGATTGTGGTCTAGGAGGGTTGGCTGCGGGTTGAGTTCTCTTGGGGATTAGCGATCGTGGGTGAGTTACGGCTTGCATGGGAGTGTAGCCGTGGGTTCAGCAGGTCCATAGAGAGCCTAGGGTGGTCTAAGTGAGGTTGGTTAGGGGCTCGTCCCGTTAGGTAAAGGCTAGGATCGAAAATATGGGAAGTTGTGTGTTTAGGGATTCGAGTGGTAGACTTGTAGATTTTCCAGCAACTTTCAGCAAGGGTTTGGGGGACTTGCGAGGTCTGAATTGAGGTTTTAGGGGCTGGTCGAGTAGATTTAAGATATGACTTGAGTTGGAAAAAATTTGGTTAAGATTCGGGTTGATTCTGATTGAAACCGAGACCCCGGTCCAAGTTTTAAAATGAATCGTTTAAGTTTTTGAACAAACTCTAGTTTACGTCTAAGAAACACTTTTTTTTAAAAAAAATTGGGATGATTTAAGGAGTTTGGTAAGCTTCGGGTTGAAATAGAGGTTCAAGGGTAAAATGGTTATTTTGGGTTTCCAGGGGCAGAATGATCATTCTGCACACGAGTCGAGATTTTTTTCCTAGCAGCGCCCTGAGCACAATTTATCATTTTTTAAATATTTATGCAGCATGATCGTGATTTTTATGAATTTATGAATATACGTTGCATGCTTGGTTTTAAGAAAAGTTACGCATGTGCATGATTTTGATAAGTGATGAAAATGATGATATTTTGAAGGATGAGAATTGGTTATGTCTATCGAAGTATATGTAAATGCTTAAGACGTATATATAAATGATGATGATGAGGCCTAGGCACAGTGGATGGGTAACACTGTCACTGATGTCGGACAGCCGCCGGGTACCGCGGTTCTATGTGTGATGGATCAATCGTAAATGATGAATGATGTACGACAGTCACAACTAATGAACTGAATTCACCAAAGGAAATGGTGTATAATGGTAAACGATGATAATGATGAGTTGTTTTGAAATGTAATGATTTCATATGGAACGCTTTTTAAATGCATGAAAAGTATGTTGATTACAGTATATTTTCACTACTGTGTGCTATGTATACGTAATTGTTATTTCTGGTACATGTGTATTGAGTCTTTAGAATCACTAGGCATGTGTGATCCAGGTGAGCATGTTTATGAGGGGACTGGAGGTGCCAAACTCTGAGTCGGTAAGACTGGATGTGCATGCACGGCCCGAGGACCACATTTCTTCTGCAAATGATGTTTTTATGAGTTTTGAGAGGGCATGAACATTTTTATACACACGCTGTTGATTTTTTGAATTTTTACTCGTTAGTGTTTAAGCATATTTTGTTGGATGAGCTTGGTCATTTTAAATTGCTTTAGTTTTACTGTCAAATATTTACGATTATTTTTAATTGATATATTTTTTAGTGGAGTGCATGCATGCAAAATATTTGAATGAGATTTTCTAATGTGAGCCTTCTAAATTTTTTTTTCCGCATTTTAAATAAACAGATGTTTCAGTTGGTATCAGAGCAAGGGTCCTGTATAGGGTTGTGCCACCGCCAGCTTCTGCCGCTCAGTCTTCAAGCCTCAAGTATGTAAGCTTTTATGTTTTAAATTATTTACTGCTGTCACCTGCAATGCCTTCATGATTTACGATTTGCGAGGATTTTCAGTGCATGTTTAACTGTTTTTATGATCTAAAGACTTATTATTTTGAAAAACTAAATTAATTGCATGATGGGTTACATTTATAAATTAGACTGTAATAAGATATGCCTCCCATACGTGCCCCTGCAACCAACCGTCAGGATGATATTCCTGGAGGCAGCATATGCCCTCCACCACCACCTATTGATGCAGCTATCCGAGTTCTAGAGGTATGGCTAGACTCTTGGAGCAGATACAGTAGGCTCCCAGGCCTCAGGTGTATGTATATGAGCAGTTCAGGCGACTTAACCTGAAGGAATTCAGGGGCACTACTGATCCATTCTTGGTAGAGGGATGTATTCGATCACTGGAGCTGCATTTCGAGTACCTTTAGATTAGATATGGAGACAAGGCAAGGTGATCCATCTATATGTTGAGAGATTATGCATCCCTTTGGTGGGAGGGGACCACACATGCAGTGGACTTGGCTACCCTCACCCGGGACATGTTCAAGGAGTTGTTCTATGGGAAATACTTTCCAGCTGCCGTCAGGGGCCACCTGACAAGGGAGTTTATGAGTCTCCGTCAGAGGGACTCATCTGTGGTGGAGTTTATCCGCAAGTTCGACAAGGGCTGCCATTTTGTGCCTATGATAGCTAGATATGCTGCCAAGAAGCTGAGACATTTCTTGGACGGACTGAGACACACCGTTCGCTGGGACGTCATGCTGATGAGGCTGACAGGTAATGATGAGGCCCCCGCCTGCGCTTTTCAGACCGAGCAGGCGCTGATGGACATAGACTTTGAGATGCAGAGGAACCGACATTAGATTCAGTCCAGCTCCCAGCCGCATAAGAAACAATACTCAGGGCCACCGAGGTAGGGGCAGCAAAAGTCCCAGGGAGAGGTTAGGAGGCCCCAGCAACAGAGACCTCCTCAGGCACCAGGGGCACCTAAGCCAAATGACAGACAACCATGCCTGCAGTGCAACAAGTTTCATGTCGACAAGTGTTTGTGGGGGACCTACATGTGCTTCGTTTGCGGACAGGAGGGTCACAAAGAAGCAAACTGCCTCAAGAACACGTGCCCCACTAGAGATTATGTGATGCACGCCGAGGAAGCTAATACAGATCCGGATTCGATACTGATTACTGGTAACCCTTTTGTTTAAGATTTTAATTTATCGCATGATTGCATGAGATTTTATGCTTGTATGATGAATTAATTATTGGGATTGATAACTTAGAAGAATATGACACATGCTCTACCTAGTCGAGACTAAGAATGTACTTGTTTAATTGGAGAATTTTAGGAACCAATTGCATTAACCGATAATTTTGATGGAGTCACTTTGCATATTTTGAAAAGTTGGGGGCCAAAGTGTAATTTTCGAAACTTTAAAGGGCTAGTTGGCAATTTTTATTTTCTAGGGATTAATTTCAAGATTTTGAAGAATAATTGGGTTAATTCGTTGAATTTTGAGGATTTTGGGTTAATTGACGATAAGAAATTTCTTAAGCTTCAACACGATTAGATTTGATGGTATGTTTTGTCACAGGGAAATTATATGTTTCAGGTGTAGCCACGCACGCATTGCTAGATTCAGAGGCTACACATTCGTTTATATCTGAATACCTTTTCAAGCGACTATGAATCATACAAGTAGGAGTCTTCTAACTATGGTTGTTTATGATTAATGTGAATAGCGCAAACCCAGTGTGGATGGGGTAGTTGTTTTAGCGCTTGTGAGTCGTTTGGGTTTTTATATGTCAATATGACTGAGGTTATTGACAGTTAAATTAGATCATAATTAGTTAATTAGGAGTCTTCTAACTATGGTTTAAGTTTGATTGAGTTCGGGTTAAAACCGGGTTTTCGATCCAAATTTTTTAAAACAAATTATAGAAATTAATGCATGGGCTCGAGTTTACGTCTAGGAAATGGTTATGAATGTGTTTTGAGATGTTTTAAAAATGTATATGTTATTACGAGCATGAATTTTTATGAAGATACAGAAAATACGTTGCATGCTTGATTTCAAGGAAATTTACGTATATGGATGATTTTATAAGTGATGAATACAATGACATGTTTTTGAAGGATGAGAGTTGTTTGTGACTAACACGAACACGAACACGAACATGAATACAAACACGAATATGTAAGGCCAAGGCTCAGTGGATGGGTAATATTGTATCTGATGTCCCCACCGCCGGATTCCGCGATTATACTTAGGTGGATCCATCGACTAGAGCTGATACAAAGTCACAACTAATGATTTGAATTCAAATTAAGAAAATGAACACATATATGTGTTTGCACAATATTTGGTGTTGCGGGCGTGCCAGGTGCGAAGTGCACCAATTTGCGTAAAAACAACGAAAATCTAACTTCTAAAAACTTGACGATTATGGATACTAAATTCGACCGTCGGTTCTAATCTCCTAAAATGACTACGACGCCAAAATAAAGAAAACTACTGGAATTTGGGGAATAAACTCCTGACATCATTTATATTTTCAACAAACAGTAGGAATTTACAAAATATGGAAATATAACACAAATAATTGCTGAAATCTAGAACTAGAAGACGCTAGAAATGTACTGGAAATACTTGAAAACTAGTGCAATGAAAGATTGAATTTTGCAGAGAGTATTTGCAGATTTTGTCTGTGTAGAGTTGTGTTGTTGAGTTCTCCTGTCGTTGTGTTAGCCGATTCCTTTTTCTTCCTGGCCGCTGCGTCCTCTTTCTCCACTCCCCCATGATCTCCACTATCTGCTCCCCTAATGCCACGATTTCTAACTATCCTCCCACGTTCTTTTTCTCTTCCGCGCTCAGTGCTCATTTTTTAATCGATTAAGAATTATTCTTTTATGGGCTTATTTAATTGGGCTTCAGAATTGACTTGGGCTTGTAATTAAATTATTTTTAGCCCAAACAATTGCCCCCCGCAAGCATTGGCCCGTGGGCCAAAATGCTTGTATGTAAACCAATTTTCAATTCCTCCATAGCTAGTATCCCACAAATGTTTTATGAATTGGGCTTCCACCAATGGGCCGAGCACTCAAACTTATTTTCCCTGGGCTTTGAATTTTCTAATCGTCTTTTGAATTCCCTCCCCCATCCAATTCGCGCCTGCTACTCGTCTTCTTCATCTCGCCGCTTTGCCCTTCGCTCCCCGCTGCTCTGAAATTTCTTCCGCTCGTTCTCCGCCACCTACGCCCGTCGCTGCCTAGAGATTTACCGATGGCTCGAGATTCTTCTCCGGTGCGCCCTTCTGAACCAAGCACTGCGGGCGCGTTCTCTGTCTCGGCCGTCGCTTCCATCTCGCCGCCCATCGCGTTCGCCGGCCCTGCTGTGGTTGCCGAGGGTCTATCATTGGTTCGAGGTTCTTCTCCGGCGCCTCTAAGTCGTCCATGGGCGTCCACTCGGGTTTCAGTCAGTTCTCCTCCGCTCGGGTCAGTATTCAACGACGACCATGGATACTTCCTCGTTTCTTGAACTCTATTCAATGTTTCCCGGCTCTTTGAATGTTGAACGATGTTAGTCGTCCTGATTGAATTGCAATTTTATTTCCTTCGCTTTTGTGGTGTACACGAGGAACTAGTGCCTCAATGAGGGTTGGGCCCTTGTACCAATCGAGGTTGGTCGACTTCTCAATCATGCTATCTCCCCCAAAACAAAAAATTGGGACGAATGGAATCTTGTAAGGATTGTAGCCAACTTTCTTGAGGTAGGAAGACACCTCCTTCACGATTTCATCGTATTTGACTTTTGAGTATTTTGGTGTGGTGGCATCCATTTTGTTGCAGCAACAAATCATTTGCTTGATCCCGAGAGTGAAGGCAAGCAATGCATGCTCACGGATCTGACCATCCTTCGAGATGCCAGCTTCGAAACCACCAGTGGTAGAGTCAATAATGAGAACATCGCAATCAGCCTGGGAAGTACCAGTAATCATATTCTTGATAAAGTCACAGTGTCCAGGAGCATCGATGACAGTGCAATAATACTTGGTGGTATCAAACTTCCATAGAGCGATATCAATTGTGATTCCAAGCTCACGTTCCTTCTTTCTGCTTTGTATGATTAACCTTGAGGCGCTTCAATTTCCCTGGAGAAATTTAAGGGTTTGACGATCGGTTTTGCCATGGCAGTGATCATTGTCATGTTATTCTATGTTATTTCCATATTGGATCCTTGTAGATGTTTACATGCCACTGTCCTTCCTCATTTGTTTATCTCGAACTCTTGCGAGGAGTTGGGCAACTTGACATTGTTTGGCCATCTATTAGCCTTTGCATCATGGTAGTAGTGCGATGGCTATTGCATGGACTTATTACATGCATCTGTCTCGGTCTTGACCACTCCTTTGGCTTCATCTGTTGCACCCACTGAATTAGATATGACATTGACTATTTTGATGCATTTACCTCGTGGAAGCAATGTATGCGAGCTTCATAAGCCATCATATGGCCTTCTCGCATCTACATTTGTGTCTGACAGGGGAGTCTGATATGTCCTTATCTTTGCTGTAGGTGTGTTGATTTCCAGCCAACCACCAATTAGGTCCAAAACTTCTCCAAGGTCAGTGGTTATTGCCGAAGATCGGTAAAAACTTTCATTTCTTCATGGCTATCTATTTTTCTGTTGTCTTGCTCTGTTAGTTGAATGTTCCCCGATTTCATATCTTTGTGTGTATCATCATTATCACGTTTGTTTCCTGCTTCGATATGTTGGTGTTGGTAAGTTCATTGATGGCAGGTAACACTGACTGAGGGTTGGCCATTGATTGGCCTCGGTTCTCCAGTGCATTCCACACATAAGCTTTGGTGTCATTTGGAGCTTTTTGAAACACAGGTACCTTTTAACTCTTATATGATCTTATGTGCTCTTACCTGCTGCATCCACTCCAGACAACTCCCTTGTCCTTTACCTTATGCATTGCACTTCAGTCGGATCCCTTTCCCGCATACACGTATATGCATTTGCACTTCAGTCGGACCCCTTTCCCGCATACACGTATATGCATTTGCACTTCAGTCGGACCCCTTTCCCGCATACACGTTTACTTATTGTTCTTGCATGCGGTGACTCCGCTTTTGATTTGTTGACTGCTGGTTTGGTGTTGTGGTTGTTGGGTAATGGATGTGGAATGAAGGTGGATTTGTATGGGGTGTTGTGTATTGGATGTTGGGAAGGAGTTTCTATTCGTTCTTAATCCACATAACCCAACTCATTTCAATAGCTTCAATCAAAATCATATGTTGGCTTAAAACTCCCCACTCGAGATTATTCTCTCCCTTCATTGATTATCGAAACACAATGGATCCAATATGATAAAAGTGGCCTACTGGCCAACTTTAATCGATCGTTTTCATTTTTGAATCATAACCAACAAATATTTACATTAGTGGCCCTAAGGCCTACTTCAAATAAAATCTTACAACATGAACATGAAGCTAGAACATACAAAAATGGCTGGTCAGCCTACTTTTCTTCCAAAGTCAATTTCTGGGTCCTCTTGGGGTTTACATATTGCCTTTGTCCTCTTCAGTTCTTCTTTTATTACTCATTATTCCGTTCGGTGATCCCAACTCCCCGCTCGTTGTGTTCCTTTCCTCCCATATTCTAAGTGGCCTCAAGGCCTACATTATGAATCTGTCACTGCACATGCAAACAACCAATTATAATGGCAGTATGGTCTATTCCACCATGATTTTTGGTACAATAAAAACATTGGAAATAAGTGGCCATAAGGCCGACTCCCTAGTGAAATAATGGACCTTCAACATAATGAATGAAGGTGGCTTATTGTCCCACTCTCCCCGATCAATTTTATTGTTGAATCATAAACAAAATATGTTTATTTCAGTGGCCCTAGGGCCTACGTCACATGACACCTTGAAATCAGGAACTTAATATATACAAAAGTGGCCCCGAAGGCCAACTCCCCACTGAAGAATGCCAACCCCACTGAAGAATGCCAACTCCCCAATCAAGATTAGCCTTCGTGATTGCTTTACTGGCAAGCTTTTCTTACTTCTTCCCTCATACTTGGAAAATAAGGCTTGAGATACTTGCCATTTATGCATCTTTTGTGTGATTGGTCATCTAGACTTGATAGCCAATATGCGTTTCCGTCCAACACCTTATGTACTTTGAATGGTCCCTCCCAATTGGGAGACCACTTGCCCAGCTTCCTATCTTTTGTTCCTAAAAGCAGTATAGCCTTCCACACTACTTCCCCCTTATGGAAGCTTTTCTTGTTAACTCTTTTGTTGTAGATTCTCGCTACTTTATATTTCTGTAACATTATAGCAATGTACGCTTGGATTCTCAGCTCCTCTGGTTCTTCTAACGGGTCTTGTACCTCATGTTGGCCATCTTCCAGTTGAGATGGCGCCATTAATAACTCGTCAACTTGAATCTCATCTTTTTCATGCTCCTCTTCGAACTCATCTTCATAAACCACTTCCGTCCCATGGATATTCCATTGTTCCTCATCGCATACTCTATCCGAAACCTGCTGCATGTAGACTTTCCACACGAAGGCTGCAGCCACCTCTTTCTCCATTTGGTTGTATTCAATCATCGATCTCCTCGATCGTCGGCTGAATCATCGGCCTATATGGCCCGAAGACAGTAGGTTTAAGTATCTGGTTCAACACTGAACTTGGGGTTAGGGACTGCATGTAAACTAGACTCTTTTTTCTATCCTTGCCACAGACTTTTATGGGCCCGAAATCCCCGTTATAGTATCTGGCCTCCACTGTGTTGGCATGAGCTTGGAAAGGCTGTGCATCGGCTTCCACAATCTCCACGTAATCTCCTTTCCAAAATAAAAAGAACCGGTGCATTGAGGATGTGATGCACTGATTTGCATGGATCCAATATCTGCCTAACAAAGCTTGGAAGTTGGCAGATGAGTTCACAACAAAAAATGCGCAAATAGACGATATACTCCCCACAACAACATCAGCTGGGAAAAACTCAATGTTCTTGGTGGTTTTTTCCGTAAACGCAGCAACGGAAACTTCTGTGGAGATTAGGTCCTCTTCATTTTTGCCCAAATTTTTAAACATCCTCACTGGCAAGACATTCACTACCGAGCCATTGTCGATTAACACTTTGGACACTGGCTTGCCATTCACATGAGCCTTGATGTATAAAGACCTTATGTCATTAGTCATATCGGCTGTTGTCTTTTCCAAAATCACATGCTTAGGCTTGTTAGGGTGATCTTCTCTGATAATAACTCCTGAACCTCTTTCGGGGAGTTTGTTGCAAACCTTCATCTCTTCAACAGCTACTTCAGACACTGACTCCCCGCATTCTTCCTCGACAAGTTTGAACCTTTCTGGTAGTATCGTCAATCCTGTGGCACAGTCCACTGATATGTGGAACTTCCCTATACAGAAACTGAATGTTTTCCTTTCTTGATTCTCATAATCACTCGGTAAATCATCGTCTTCGTCGACCCACTTATCTTCAGTGGCGGACCTACCAAAGTTTGACCTACTTCCCGCTTGTGATTCGATGACTGGCATATCATGTATGGGTTTATTGTCTACCTTAGAAAGTTCTTCCTTTTTTGCAGCCGCTTTTTCCCTCAACAGCCTTCTTTTCTGGGTTCGAGTTGGTGGCCTAGGGAATTTTCTGTGTTGGGCCACTCTCCATTCGTGGGTGAATTCTTTTTTGGCTGGATGTACAAATCTGGGTCGAGCTTCCCTGACCTCTACAGTCTTTCTCACCGGAGCTTCATTCACACGCTGACTTTTATCATGATAAAGTGACTTCTTCCTGATTTCTATCTTTCGTGGTTCAACTCTGTTCACGTTCCTCCTGTTCGAGTATCTCTGGTGCTGATTGCGAGACGACTCCCCTCTAAACAATTGATTCTCAAGCACTGGTCTCTTGAATAAATATTGGTTCTTCGGCCTAGAGGCCGCAGATTCACCAACACTTCTGGGAAAACGCTGCTGAAATGTTCTTAGTTGATTAGTACTATACCTTACAGCGGCCTCAAATAGTTGACCTTTCGGAATCCAACATTTCTTAATTATTCGGTCTTTCATTGCAAAGAATCGGCTTCTTCTCTTGTCATTCAACAAATTTCTCAAATTTGTGACGTTCACGTTTACCGATGCCGCAGGAGGAAATGGGTCATTGTCCACTGCCATGTACTCTTGCTTGTTAGGGAATTTCAATATTCCTTTGTTGATTCTTTCCTGCAGAACATTCTTGAAAGCCCAACACAATTTAGTGGAATGATTGTATGAGTTGTGATACTTACAGTATTCTCGACTTTTCAGCTCATCCTTAGTAGGCATCCGATGATCAGGTGAAAAAGCGATGAACTTTTCTTTAACCAGAAAATCAAATATGTCATCTGTTTTGGAAATATTGAATGTGTACTGCATGTCCTTGGGAGGTTGGGAGCTATTCTTCTTTTCAGTTTCTGTCAGCTTCATTTTTAGCAGGGGAACCGTGCATGAACCAGCTGATCGAATTTCTGCCAAAACATCTTCCACCTCCTGGTAATAAGATTCCATTGTTGTTTTCTTGTTAGACGACTCATCTGTCAATAGTTCCTCGTACTCCCCAACCTTTGCTGCAAGTTCAAAGAAATCTCTGAATTCCATATCCTGAAACTTCTTCTTATGCTCAAAGTCTAGCCTCTTTTGTACTATTTTGACAAACTCAGTCTCTGGCAGAAACACCTTGCACTTGTTCTTTGCTTTCTTGAACCTATCAATGAACATATCAGCTGTTTCTCCTTTTTTCTGAGATATCTTTGACAAATCAGCGATGCACGCCTCAGGCTCAGTTCGGTAAAACTGAGTAAGGAATTGCTTCTCCATATCTTTCCAACTTAAGATTGAGTTTCGAGGAAGTGCGGCATACCCCGAAAATGCCGTGCCAGTAAAGGTATTTGGGAACAATCTCAACTTCAAAGTAATAAAGTTTTCCAAGTTTGCCAGCTCCCCACACCTTATAGTGAACCTAGCAATGTGCTCAAGGCTAGATTGACTATCTTCTCCAGAAAATAAGCTGAAATCTGGTACTTTGTAACATCTGGGAAATGGATTGTTGATATCTATGTGGTTGGGGTATGGCTTGTGAAATTCTAGGCGGCCAATTTGTCTCAAAGCCGGCCCATACATTTCTTGCACAGTTTCTCTCACCATATCAAGATCGATCATTGTTGCGTTTTTGTTGGGGAGCAGATGGTGATAATAGTTTGCCCCCCGAGTCTGAGCCTCTGTACTGTAACCAACATTACATCCTTGGAAACTTCCATCAACTCCATGATAACCCAAGTGTGGTATATCATCATCCATTCCTGGTTGATACAAAGGATTAGTAATCGCATGGACTTGGTTGACAGGTTGTTTCAAACTCCCTGCTCCATCTGTACGTGGATATGGCCGAACTCTTCCACCTAAAGTTTTCTCCTTTTTATGTGATAGTGTGTAACTTCCTTCCCGTTGGTTTGGGAGTGCCAACTCTGGGCGGCGAGGATCGCCAGCCATTGAGTGTCCTGCTCCCTGGTCGAGTTCAGTGAATTGATTACTCCCCTGATCAGCCTCTTTAACAATGGTATTTTGCTCTTTGTTGGTTGATTGGTTCGGTTTACCCAATACTGTCTTCAAGCAATCAGACACAGCTTTGGACAGTGCTTCTGATATTTCTTCAAATTTTATCGCAGCCAACGTTTCAACCAAATGATTTGAAATATGAGCATATACCTCTGGAACATGACTTGGATGCAAATCCAACTCCCTGGTCGGCTCTTCAGAAGCCGATTGTTCTATCTGTGGAGCATGAGTCTCTTCCTGGCTTGGTAGAAACTTCCCGTCTCTTTGATTGACGTTTTCTTTCCTTCTTGGCGGCATAGTGATGGTCCCACCGGGCGTGCCAAAAATATGTTTGCACAATATTTGGTGTTGCGGGCGTGCCAGGTGCGAAGTGCACCAATTTGCGTAAAAACAACGAAAATCTAACTTCTAAAAACTTGACGATTATGGATACTAAATTCGACCGTCGGTTCTAATCTCCTAAAATGACTACGACGCCAAAATAAAGAAAACTACTGGAATTTGGGGAATAAACTCCTGACATCATTTATATTTTCAACAAACAGTAGGAATTTACAAAATATGGAAATATAACACAAATAATTGCTGAAATCTAGAACTAGAAGACGCTAGAAATGTACTGGAAATACTTGAAAACTAGTGCAATGAAAGATTGAATTTTGCAGAGAGTATTTGCAGATTTTGTCTGTGTAGAGTTGTGTTGTTGAGTTCTCCTGTCGTTGTGTTAGCCGATTCCTTTTTCTTCCTGGCCGCTGCGTCCTCTTTCTCCACTCCCCCATGATCTCCACTATCTGCTCCCCTAATGCCACGATTTCTAACTATCCTCCCACGTTCTTTTTCTCTTCCGCGCTCAGTGCTCATTTTTTAATCGATTAAGAATTATTCTTTTATGGGCTTATTTAATTGGGCTTCAGAATTGACTTGGGCTTGTAATTAAATTATTTTTAGCCCAAACAATATGTTGATATGATGAGATATGGTATGGAGAAGTTTTTGGACATGCTATGTTTAAGTTCATACTTTTAAGATCATGAAATGTATTTTAATTACAGTACTTTTCATTGTTGCGTGTTATGTATATGTACTTGTTATAACGATTCAGGTGTGTTGAGTCTTTAGACTCACTAGGTGTGAATAATGCAGGTGAGCACGATGAGTTTGAGACTTGAGGCATAGAAACACTGAGTAGGTGGAGCTAGGAGTGCGCACGATGGCCCGAGGACTTTCATATTTCCGCACTATATGTTTATGGGGTCATGGATGAAAATTGTTTTTTTTAATGCATTTTATATCTTTTTATATGTTGATGATACGACATGCTTTGATTGATGCGTTTGAGTTCTTCTCAAACAGTAGTGTATGAATTTGATGATATTTAATATTTATTTAACTGCAGTTATTTTTATCCAGTAATTGAATAACTTTTTAATACGCATGGTGGACTGTTTTCATTCGCATGCATGTGTATGAGCATTTTCAAAATTAGCTTGAAATTTTTTTTCCTAGCAGTATTTTAGTAGCACGAGTCATTTCAACCGTCATATTTTTAAACGATGGTGGCAAGTCGGGGATGGACATTTGATGCTTTTCATTCTACCTTGTCCATAGTTATGAAGGCATGTTATGTTGATTATCATAGTTATTTATAAAATTAGACTATTCTGTAAATCATTGTTTATATTACACTGAAATTTAAAATGTTATGCAAATCATTGTTTATATTACACTGAAATTCAAAATGTTATGCAACAAACTCCGAGTCAAAAGTTTGTCATTTAAACCTGAAGCCAATCATGTTGCTGACATCTCCTAGTGACTGCCACCCTTGAACAAGGAACACTGAAATTCAAAATGTTATGCAACAAACTCCGAGTCAAAAGTTTTTCATTTAAACCTGAAGCCAATCATGTTGCTGACATCTCCTAGTGACTGCCACCCTTGAACAAGGAACTAATTTTGAGTTGGTCATATATGATATTTTATAGGTTTGATACAAATTGAAAAAATGGACTCATAAGACGATAAAATGTGATTTTTTTTATTAATGCGCTCATTTGTAAAACAATACATGTGTAAAAGAGAATATAATTAAAAGATCAAACAATCAAATAATATAACACATTCAAAACCAGTGTAATGTAATGAAATAAATTTTACAATTTTGTTTAAATAATCACTTAAATATTACATGTACTGCAGTTTGGCTGCACAAATTTTGACAAAACTTTCATACTCAACATGTTCAAATATTTTTTCTCAATCGATAACATAGCAAATCTGTTCAATCTTTCACGTGGCATAGTTGATTGGAGACATTCTTATATTATCTTCAATTTAAAAACTATTTAGCAAAATATTGCAAAAGTGTGAGTCTGGTAAAAATAATGCAATATGTAGAAACTTTTACATGATTCTTAATTTTTTTGGCGTGGAATCCATGACAGATTGTCATGGGTTCTGAATCCGTGACATGCAGTCAGGGTTCTAGGAATCCGTGACTACCATAATTTAAATTGTTCGCAATTCCTCCGTCTTCTTTGTGCAATTCCTCCGACTTTTTTGTGCAAAATACTTGACGGCTGTTAAGAAATTCTTGTTTCCGATTGTGTTCCGACTACGCAAAAATAATAACCTTGAAATAGTTTCAAAAAGCACAAAATTATATTTATTATTTTTTAAATATCCCCATTATTATATTTATATGTGATTAATATTAAAAATATACTATTTAATAAAATTATATTATTCGTATAATGTTAGTGAACAAAATTATAAATACATTAATACAATATAAATAATACAAACAAAATATTAATAAATCGCTTAAATAACCTTCTCAAACGTGGTTATACGGAATTTATAATAAAATCAATGGACGATGTTAATATCTGAAATAAATGACAAACATTAACAGAAATTTACAGAAAACAAAATATTACTTCTTCATATATAATTACAATATTATCGACGAAATTAAACATTACCTCTTAACACCTCTTCGAATGAAATGGATGACAAAATCAACAAATAATATTAATGCAAGGCTGAAAGAGAAAAGAAGGATTTTACGCAAATGAATCGGAGGAAAGAAACATTTTGCGAGAATGAATCGGAGAAAGGAAGCATTTTGGACAGATGAAACGGAGAAAATGCGCCCAATTTAAAGAGGAAGAGTGACGGATTCCCTGGAATCCGTGATAGGCTCTTTTTCTTCAATTTTTTTTTTTAAATTTAGAATCCGCTATAAATTTTCTACGGATTGCACTATTTTTACAAATATCTCATTTTTACAATATTTTACTAAATAGTTTTTATTTAATTAATAATAATTTTTAAAAAAGCCTCAAAATTCAAACTCAAGACTAAACAGAAGTCAAATTGGGAATCCGCTATAAATTTCTATGGATCGCACTATTTTTACAAACATCTCATTTTCATTTTGAGATATTAAATTGTATATGTCTATATAATTAATATGTTTTTAAAAATAAAAATTTGCAATTTGAGATATTAAATTGCATGTGTCTATATAATTAATAAGTTTATCAAGTTATTTCAAATATAAAACATTATACAAAATTATTTAAGTAAAATAAATTAAAAACGGTGTAAACCATGTTTTAAATTATTACATGGAGGTGTTGATAATTTAAGTAAAATAATCATTATTTAGATTGTTGATCTTTTTTTATCCCATTATTACTTTTTATGTCAAAAAATAGTATTTTTCTTTGTAAATATAGGCCAAGTCAACCTTTCTTACAAATATAGATATGTGAGACCGTCTCATATGTGACTTTTTACAATTTTGATCGTTTATGTTGTTGGAATCGTGACTTAGTGCCGGATCTTTTAATTTTTGGTAAGTTTTGGCATTTTTCATCGGGTTATTAACATGTCATTGCACGTGTAAGTGTTATGTCAACGCTATGTCAGTACCACATCAACGCTGTGTTGGAGACATAGTCAAAATTGGAAGGGGAATAAACAGAGATATCGAAATAACACTGAAATTTGGAAAAATAAATGAATAAAATAGAAAAAAGGACAAATATACATAAATTAAATTGCAATTGTTTATAATAATAAAAATTTCATATAAATTAGATACAACTAGAAAAGTAATGTTTGAGTTGCTATAAAATATAAAATATTTAAGTTGTATGTATCATTATCATTAAAACAAGTATCTTCCATCTTACAAAAACGTTATATAATTTAAAAAAAATTAAGTTACATAATTACATCAATTATGCATCGATTAAACAAATATACTAAATATTCTTACAAAAACTTTATTTATTTGAGGATCTTTTACGTTATGTTCTTACTGATCGATTGTTTAAAATATATTACTATCTAAATTATATCAAAGTAATATTACTACTATATTTTTCTCTAATTATAATAATTTAAAAATCTGAATTATTTATTTAGTAGATTGTACATTGCTTGCAGAGGACACTTTTTAATTGAAAATAGTGAATTAGATTATAGCTTGGTGTTATAATATATATAAAATATAATACTTTGTATTAAATCGATATATGAAATTAAATAAATATAAAACTTGATAAAACTATATCATATACATCAAAAATCAAATGAAAATATAATTTTTCGTTGACATGTGGTTGTCTTTCAAGTCTTATCATTGCATAAATTCGTTTCATTAAATTAAACATTCAAATTCCTAAAAGGATTACGCAACTAACCCTATATCTTTTCAAGACTTCCAAAAACATTTATTTATCATGAAGACTTTTGTGAGACAGACTTACGGATCAATTTTGTGATAGAGATATCTTATTTGAGTTATCCATAAAAAATATTATTTTATATGTCAAAAATATTACTTATTATTGTAAATATGGACATAATTGACCCGTCTAATAGATAAAGATCCGTGAGACCGTATGACTATATACCTACTATTTATGTATTTATGGTTTATATATCTTTGGACTTTCTAAATGATATAAATAATTGAGAGATGAATGTGACTAAATTTCTCTATCAAATGAAGAATTTCTTTTCAAAATTTCAACTGATACCAAGTCTCTTTGAACTATGTAATTATGCTAGGAGATTATGGATTCGAGACTTGGGTAGGTATCACTCCACCAATCTGGTGTGTAGAGTCCTATGAGCAATGGTGCATGTGGAAAGCACGTGAGAGAAAATGTCCCAATAGGAACACAGGATTGGATTGGGCCTCCGAGAGAGCCCAAGATCGGGATAGTCCATGATCGCAAATTGATAAATATATAGATCAATAAAAAAAAACTAAAAATGCAAAACGATAAATATACCGGTCAATTATAATGTTCAATACCCATCTCCCAACGTCGAAAGTATACAAAACAGACAAATCGTAATGAAACGCAACAAAAACAATTATTAGGAAGGGATAAGAGGAGTCTATATGATTTATATGTAAACATATTTGCATTGCATAAAATCTATATAGTTAAAGATTTTTAAAAATAAGATCATGTCTCTGACTAGGGATGGATAATCCGAAGGGGTGGTATTATATAAACACTTTGATGGAGTTGTTTAGACGAGGAGAATAAACATCCCACAAAATTTTATTTTCCCGAGCTTAAGAGATCTCAACTGGTGTCAGTAGTTAAGATCAAATCTCGACTTTTGAGTATAGTAGACAATTTGAATAATCAGTGCGTAAAAACTCATTGGCTGAACCTCTACCAAGTATATCAGAAGCACCTAAATAGCCATCCATGGTGCTATAAATCCGTCACGTGAGCCCCGAAGGGAAGTGGTCGGTACCTATTATGTAACAGTTAAACAACAACGAAGATAAACAAAAATTATACATGAAACATATTTATGGATGCAATATGCAATGCATGTAACTGAGCTCAAAGTAAACGGGATAGACACGAGTCAATAAACGATGCGATAATAACATGAACAATACTCGAGCTAACGCACAAGAGGACCACATCATCATACAGCTAAAACGCCCAATTTAAGTGATGTGATCCGGGTGCATTGGGTGAGCAGGGTCGATGCAATTCACAGTATCTGATAAGAGTTTGTTTGGGAAGATGAGCAAGGGATATAGCTTCAAACGTAACCTACAAACAAGGAAATGAACTCGTGAATGGGCCCCGGAGAGGTGTTCGGCTTGACCACTCTGATGCTTAAGTCAGCAGGTGGAGGATGCAAGAGAAAATGGCTGTGTATATGTGTGAATATACGTGAATGCTAAGAGCATAAAAATAAAAATATTCGGATCCTTCAAATGAAATATATATCTGCTATTTAATGAGGAAATCTCATGATTACTTTGTTTTCCGTGCCTACCTACCACTTATGGCCAATGATGTTGACTTCCTGTCACGACTCCATACCTTTTTCATCAAGTCACATCAGTAGAATTCTGCCAAGAATGCTTATCGAGATAAGATTTTACATGTTTTCGCACTCGAGTGCGGCACTACTATCGAGGCTTCCCGGGTAGTGAGTCATCAGCCAGAAAGTTGTCCAAGAGCTCGGGCCTCTGATTGTCCGGGTAGATGACTTCCCGGGTACTTACTTGCTTTACAACTCATGAGACTTTTTCACCATCCTACCATGATCCGGGCTTGCCATTTAATATCACGGGTCATCCATAACCCGGGCTCTTCCAGAAATATCACCATTAAGCATGCAAGATATCCCATGCGATGGTAAAACAAACACTCATGAATTCGGCCTCCATGTAATAATGACCCGGGCTCTTCCAAGAAATCACCTTTAAGCATGCAAGATATCTCATGCGGTGGTAAAACAAACACTCACGAATTCGGCCTCCATGTAATACGCGCATCACAATCGAAATATTTTAAAAACAAAATTTAGAATATGGTTTACACCGTGTAATAATTTAAAGATGAAGAGTGACGGATTCCCTAGAATCCGTGTCAGGCTCTTTTTCTTCAAATATTTTAAAAACAAAATTTAGAATCCGCTATAAATTTCTACGGATTGCACTATTTTTACAAATATCTCATTTTTACAATATTTTACTGAATAGTTTTTTTAAATTAATATTAATTTTTAAAAAAGCTCCAAAATTCAAACTCAAAACTAAACACAAGTCAAATTGAGAATCTGTGGCAAACTGTCACGGATTTAGAATCCGCTATAAATTTATATGGATCACACTATTTTTACAAACATCTCATTTTTACAATATTTTACTAAATAGTTTTTGAATGAATATTAATTTTTTTAAAAAACCCAAACTTAAACTTAAGACTCAACACAAGTCAAATAGGGAATCTGTAAGGACCATGTATCGTATTATCGTAAATCATATGTTGATGATCGATAATTCATGAAATTGTTATGCTATTAATTGTACGAAGTACATAATTGACAGTGAAAGTGAGAAAATAGGTGATGATAATGAAAGACTGTATTATAAATTGATTTGTGCTTGGATGGCGTGTTGAACCGCAATAGAAAAGTGACACATTTTACGGTTTTTAGCATAATTATCTGAGTGTAGTCCAAATGAATTGAGACCAATTGCATTGGAAAGCTAATACATAGTACTAAAACTTTCATGTTTTGAGTTTTGTCCAAATTCAATTGGAAATAGGTGCAAAATCATCCCGAAGTGTATCATGTGCGTTGCAGTTTCTACATTGACACATTTTGGGAGAATGAGCATGACTCTCGCGTCTGATATCCAAATTGAGTGAGATTGGTGGCCAATGAAAGCCAAGACACAGATCTACCACTTTCATGTTGACCACTTATGCAAATGCGGAACCTAAAATAGCGTTTCGGACAGAACAAGACGCGCACCTGCGCAGGCCCGTGCGTGCGAACATGACAAGGCGCGCACTTGCACCAGTTCCGGCACGATTTAAGAATGATAAGGATGAGTGTTTGTACAGATTTCTTCATTTCCTTTGCTGAAGCTTTGAGAGAAAAGAAAGAAAACTGAATTCTATCGTTCGAATCTACCTTGAAACGTTGTCCAAACTTGAAACAAATTATATATTTGGAATCCTCTCGTTGAGCTCTTTCTTTTGAGGTAAGCTTCTTCTAGTTTCAGTATCTTTAATTATTAAAGTACTGGAATAGCATGTATTTGAAGTCAAGATTCATATATGTGGTAGAATAACCGACAAGAAACTAAGTTTCGAAGTCAGAATTGAATTATGTTATGATTTCGATTTGATATTAATTTTTGAATTTTCAAAAGATATTTGAAACTTATATTGTTGATTTTGAATGATGTTATGGATTGAAATGAATATGATATTGATGTAAATAGATTATTATACTGATATCTTCAAGCTACATCGACTGGAACGAAGAATTGAGATTGTTGCGACCAAATAACATGTAGCATGTATCTGTATCATATGATATATGTTTTATTGATTTGATTGAGAATATATGTCTATATGCCTAATTTGTTGAGTTGATGTGGCATACATGACATACACGTTGAGCTATGATCCTTAGATACCTATTTATGATTGGATCTGATTCTGGGGTTTGTGAAAACGATGTTATGTTTGGCATTACGTGGCCCTTAAAGCATAGTCATTAGTGGCCTCGATGATTGATTGAGATTTGAGATTTGATAGCGCTTTGTCGACGTTATCATACGAGTATCCCTGATTGAGGTCGGTGTGCCAGCTCAAGCAGTGATTTGATAGCGTTCGTTTGATTCTGACATGTGCTCAGTGGATGGGCATTTGACCTGATACCTCCAAAATTGACCTATAAGACCGTTTCACGTAAGTTTTTGTGAATTCATAGATATTGTCAAAATAAACAACAAAAATTTATTTGAAAGAAAAAAAGTAAAAGGCACATAATCTATCCTCATACCCCACAAAACTCAAAGGCTTTTTTAAAAAATAATATTAATTAAAAACTATTTAGCAAAATATTGCAAAAGTGTGAGTCTTGTAAAAATAATGCAATCTGTAGAAAATTTTACAGGATTCTTAATTTTTTTTAAAAAATAAAAGAAACAGAGGCGTAGAATCCGTGACAGACTATCATGGATTCTGAGTCCGTGACACGCAGTCACGGGTTCTAGGAATCCTTGAGTGCCATCATTTAAATTATGCGCAATTCCTCCGAATTATTTGTGCAATTCCTCCGACTTCTTTGCATTTCCTCGCCTTCTTTGCGCAAAATACTTCAAGGCTGTTAAGAAATTCTTATTTTCGGTTGTGTTCCGACCATGCAAAAATAACAACCTTGAAATATTTTCAAAAAACACAAAATTATTATTTTGTCAAATAGGGAATCCGTGACAACTGCTTTTTCTTTAATTTTTTTTAAAATTTAGAATCCGCTATAAATTTCTACGGATTGCACTATTTTACAAACATCTCATTTTTACAATATTTCATTAAATAATTTTTAATTAATATTATTTTTAAAAAAAGCCCCAAAATTCAAACTTAAGACTAAAAATAAGTCAAATAGAAAATCAATCGACGGTCATAACTACAAGAATATATTATTAAAAAATGAAAGAAAGAAGATCGAGTTTTTTTTAAATAAAATAGTAATAAAAAATTTAAAACAAACGCAAGCTTACTCAAATTAAACGAGACGTTTTTTTTCTTCTTCTTGTCTTGTTAATTCAATAAATTTATATAATTGTCACTTTTAAAAATATGTAAAATTTAAAAATAAAAATTTGCATTTTGAGATATTAAATTGCATGTGTCTATATAATTAATAAGTTTATCAAGTTATTTCAAATATAAAACTTATTGTGATGGTGCGATCATGTTTCCTCGATTTAGGGCTTGGGACGACTAGGTTGTGCGAAGGGTTGAGGGCAACGTGGATGGGGCTAGGGACCACGGCTAGGTCGATCCAGGAGGGTCTTAAGGAGGGATAAGAAGGATTGGTTCGATCCTGGTCCGGGCTGGTTGAACGTGGAGTAGAGGTTGGTTTCAAATGTTGTTTGGGATTTTTGATCCGCGGGGCTAGCACCGCAGCGCCCGATCTTCGGGGCTGGTAGCGCTGCAGTGCTGATGCCGAGCGCGATGAGTGCCTCAGCACCACAGTGCTAGAGCTAGGCGCAAACCCATTGTGGATGGGGTAGTTGTTTTAGCGCTTATGACTCATTTGGGTGTTGATATGTCGATATGACTATGGTTATTGACAGTTAAATTAGATATTACTTAGTTGTTTAGGAGTCTTCTAACTATGGTTTAAGTTTGATATTAGACGTGTTGGTCATATATGATATTTTATAGGTTTGATACAAATTGAAAAATGGACTCATAAGACGATAAAATGTGATTTTTTTATTAATGCGCTTTTTTGTAAAACAATACATGTGTAAAATAGAATATAATTAAAAGATCAAACAACACATTCAAAACTTGTGTAATATAATGAAATAAATTTTACAATTTTGTTTAAATAATCACTTAAATATGAATGTACTGCAGTTTGGCCGCACAAATATGATAAAATTTTCACAGTCTACATGTTCAAATATTTTTTCTCAATTGATAACATAGCAAATCCGTTCAATCTTTCACGTGACATAGTGATTGTAGATATTCTTATATTATCTTCAATTTGAATAAACTTTTTTCTTTGGATGGAATTGTAACAGGTATTATTAATAAAATTCCACAACATATATAACATAATGTACATCAATTTATTTTAGATAATTAAGCACTTACTTGGATAACAACCATCCATTTTCTACCATTCTTTTAAAACCCCAAAAACCCAACTTTTATGAAATTTACTTTGGCTTTCCCATTCTCAAGCCAATTAAACAACGAACCAAGCTATCCTCCATTGCATGTGATTTACGAGTGAAGGAGAAAAATTAACAGTATGTATCACTTGAGAAGATATCACATATATTTTTCCATTAGACGTATTAGCCCGATTCATACTTAACGTGGAATACAATATTTTTATTATAAAAATTATATTTTTTAAATGAAATGGAACAATTGATTTATAAGACCGTTTCACTTAAGTTTTTGTGAATTAATATATATATATATATATATATATATATATATATATATATATATATATAATTTTACAGGATTCTTAATTTTTTTTAAAAAAAATAAAGGAAACAGAGGCGTAGAATCTGTGACAGACTGTCAAGGATTCTGAATCTGTGACATGCAGTCACGGGTTCTAGGAATCCGTGAATACCATCATTAAAATTGTGCGCAATTCCTCCGACTTCTTTCCATTTCCTCGACTTCTTTGCGCAAAATACTTGAAGGATGTTAAGAAATTCTTGTTTCCGGTTGTGTTCCGACTACGCAAATAAAATAACCTTGAAATATTTTCAAAAAGCACAAAATTATATTTATTATTTTTTTAATATCCCCATTATTATATTTATATGTGATTAATATTAAAAATATACTATTTAACAAAATTATACTTATTTGTATAATGCTAGTGAAAAAAATTATAAATACATTAATACAATATAAATAATACAAATAAAATATTAATAAATCGCTTAAATTACCTTCTCAAACGTGGTTATACAGAATTTGTAATAAAATCAACGGACGATGTTAATATCTGAAATAAATGACAAACATTAACAAAAATTTACACAAAACAAAATATTACTTCTTAATATATAATTATAATATTATCAACGAAATTAAACATTACCTCTTAACATATCTTCGAATGAAATGGATGACAATATCAATAAATAATATTAACACAAGGCTGAAGGAGAAAAGAAGGATTTTACGCAAATGAACCGGAGGAAAGAAACATTTTGCGAGAATGAATCGGAGAAAGGAAGCATTTTGGACAGATGAAAAGGAGAAAATGCGTGCAATTTAAAGATGAAGAGTGACGGATTCCCTAGAATCCGCTGTCAGGCTCTTTTTCTTCAAATATTTTAAAAACAAAATTTAGAATCCGCTATAAATTTCTACGGATTGCACTATTTTTACAAATATCTCATTTTTACAATATTTTACTGAATAGTTTTTTTAAATTAATATTAATTTTTAAAAAAGCTCCAAAATTCAAACTCAAAACTAAACACAAGTCAAATTGAGAATCCGTGGCAAACTGTCACGGATTTAGAATCCGCTATAAATTTATATGGATCACACTATTTTTACAAACATCTCATTTTTACAATATTTTACTAAATAGTTTTTGAATGAATATTAATTTTTTTAAAAAAACCCAAACTTAAACTTAAGACTCAACACAAGTCAAATAGGGAATCTGTAAGGACCATGTATCGTATTATCGTAAATCATATGTTGATGATCGATAATTCATGAAATTGTTATGCTATTAATTGTACGAAGTATATAATTGACAGTGAAAGTGAGAAAATAGGTGATGATAATGAAAGATTGTATTATAAATTGATTTGTGCTTGAATGGCGTGTTGAACCGCAATAGAAAAGTGACACATTTTACGGTTTTTAGCATAATTATCTGAGTGTAGTCCAAATGAATTGAGACCAATTGCATTGGAAAGCTAATACATAGTACTAAACTTTCATGTTTTGAGTTTTGTCCAAATTCAATTGGAAATAGGTGCAAAATCATCCCGAAGTGTATCATGTGCGTTGCAGTTCCTACATTGACACATTTTGGGAGAATGAGCATGACTCTCGCGTCTGATATCCAAATTGAGTGAGATTGGTGGCCAATGAAAGCCAAGACACAGATCTACCACTTTCATGTTGACCACTTATGCAAATGCGGAACCTAAAATAGCGTTTCGAACAGAACAAGACGCGCACCTGCGCAGGCCCGTGCGTGCGGACATGACAAGGCGCGCACTTGCACCAGTTCCGGCACGATTTAAGAATGATAAGGATGAGTGTTTGTACAGATTTCTTCATTTCCTTTGCTGAAGCTTTGAGAGAAAAGAAAGAAAACTGAATTCTATCGTTCGAATCTACCTTGAAACGTTGTCCAAACTTGAAACAAATTATATATTTGGAATCCTCTCGTGGAGCTCTTTCTTTTGAGGTAAGCTTCTTCTATTTTCAGTATCTTTAATTATTAAAGTACTGGAATAGCATGTATTTGAAGTCAAGATTCATATATGTGGTAGAATAACCGACAAGAAACTAAGTTTCGAAGTCAGAATTGAATTATGTTATGATTTCGATTTGATATGAATTTTTGAATTTTCAAAAGATATTTGAAACTTATATTGTTGATTTTGAATGATGTTATGGATTGAAATGAATATGATATTGATGTAAATAGATTATTATACTGATATCTTCAAGCTACATCGACTGGAACGAAGAATTGAGATTGTTGCGACCAAATAACATGTAGCATGTATCTGTATCATATGATATATGTTTTATTGATTTGATTGAGAATATATGTCTATATGCCTTATTTGTTGAGTTGATGTGGCATACATGACATACACGTTGAGCTATGATCCTTAGATACCTATTTATGATTGGATCTGATTCTGGGGTTTGTGAAAACGATGTTATGTTTGGCATTACGTGGCCCTTAAAGCATAGTCATTAGTGGCCTCGATGATTGATTGAGATTTGAGATTTGATAGCGCTTTGTCGACGTTATCATACGAGTATCCCTGATTGAGGCCGGTGTGCCAGCTCAAGCAGTGATTTGATAGCGTTCGTTTGATTCTGACATGTGCTCAGTGCATGGGCATTTGACCTGATACCTCCACAATTGACCTATAAGACCGTTTCACGTAAGTTTTTGTGAATTCATAGATATTGTCAAAATAAACAACAAAAATTTACTTGAAAGAAAAAAAAGTAAAAGGCACATAATCTATCCTCATACCCCACAAAACTCAAAGGCTTTTTTAAAAAATAATATTAATTAAAAACTATTTAGCAAAATATTGCAAAAGTGTGAGTCTTGTAAAAATAATGCAATCTGTAGAAAATTTTACAGGATTCTTAATTTTTTTTAAAAAATAAAAGAAACAGAGGCGTAGAATCCGTGACAGACTGTCATGGATTCTGAGTCCGTGACACGCAGTCACGGGTTCTAGGAATCCTTGAGTGCCATCATTTAAATTATGCGCAATTCCTCCGAATTATTTGTGCAATTCCTCCGACTTCTTTGCATTTCCTCGACTTCTTTGCGCAAAATACTTCAAGGCTGTTAAGAAATTCTTATTTTCGGTTGTGTTCCGACCATGCAAAAATAACAACCTTGAAATATTTTCAAAAAGCACAAAATTATTATTTTGTCAAATAGGGAATCCGTGACAACTGCTTTTTCTTTAATTTTTTTTAAAATTTAGAATCCGTTATAAATTTCTACGGATTGCACTATTTTACAAACATCTCATTTTTACAATATTTTATTAAATAATTTTTAATTAATATTATTTTTAAAAAAAGCCCCAAAATTCAAACTTAAGACTAAAAATAAGTCAAATAGAAAATCAATCGACGGTCATAACTACAAGAATATATTATTAAAAAATGAAAGAAAGAAGATCGAGTTTTTTTTAAATAAAATAGTAATAAAAAATTTAAAACAAACGCAAGCTTACTCAAATTAAACGAGACGTTTTTTTTCTTCTTCTTGTCTTGTTAATTCAATAAATTTATATAATTGTCACTTTTAAAAATATGTAAAATTTAAAAATAAAAATTTGCATTTTGAGATATTAAATTGCATGTGTCTATATAATTAATAAGTTTATCAAGTTATTTCAAATATAAAACATTATACAAAATTATTTAAGTAAAATAAATTAAAAACGGTGTAAACCATGTTTTAAATTATTACCTAAAGTTTATATTTTAAATATATCCCCAAAAATGTTAACGGCTGAAAAATTAAACGCGTTTTGTCGGTTTCCATATCTGAATTGGCCCCGCTCCCCTCCGCTCCGCTCCCATCCCATTGTTGAGTTATCAAATACCCCGTAACAGGGTTCTTCCTCCCCGATCAATCTCCTGATTCTCCCGCCTTTTCTCTCTAAAGAAACCCTAGCGCTTGGATACGGTAAAAATGGCCTTGAAAGTCGTTCAAGTGATCGTCTCCAAGCTATCATCCGACAAGGCCAAAGCCCGAGAAGTAATCAAGAAGATGGTGGATACTTGGTTTTTAACATGTTTCGGCTTATCCGGGAAAGATGTTCAAGTTTATATATTGATTATTTTGCACCTCTCTTACGCTTTTGTGTTCTGAACAGAATATATGGTTCATGTTATGCTTCGGATATTTTCGAGATAAGACTTTTACTGGCGTGTCTGTTTAGTTTCTTGGAGGGTAACGAGTTTGAGTTTCTTGATATGAAATCATCTTTACATAATTTTCCATGATTTTGTTTAATAGGATCGAGCAATAAGTAGAATTCATACTTGTATACTTTCACACAGTTCGTTTGTTTTGCTGAAACATTTCCGATTCATATTTCTTATCTTAGGATGGCATTGAGTCCTATTTTTTAATAGGCACTGAACTATATGTAGAGGTCATTGCCATTCCTTTTGTATCTATTTAAAAATGAAGGAAACCTTTTTTCCTTTTCATTGTATTATTTTTTATGGTTTGACGGGTACATGATGATAGTTTTTGATGTTTGTCATTACCTTCTTTTATTAATTTATTTTCCCCCTGAAATGGGCCAGTCGATAAACATAAAGATAATTTACTTTCTTTTATTTGATTTTAAATTATTCAAGCAGGGAGTCTCATTCGCTACATGTGTTATGAAATTCGAATCTTTGCGAGAATTATTGGAAATACTTATAATTGGCTTTTTCCGTAATTAAGTTTAGGGAATTTCATATCCTCCTCTTCAATTCTACAAGTGATTAATATTCTGAGATAATTTTTTCGTGGATAATATTTTGCTCATGTAGTGTATTAATGTTTTTTATCTTTTGGTTTATGAATACAGGAAGGGGCCAAGTTGTTGAATACATGGTTAGAAACCGATAGATCCATTGGATTCTGTAGATATTTGTCTGATAAAACTTCAGTGCTTAAGCCTAACGAAGTTCCACATTGTAAGATGCATCTTCTGAATTTACCAATCACGTGGAATATAATCTGTCCAAAATTGATATTGAGATTGGTTTATACCTGTAGATTGTAGTATGATTTTTAGACATTTTGAGATAGAAATGATGCAGGTCTTTGTCTTCTTTGTAAATCATAAAATGTATTTTGTGAATTCAAAGCTATTGATTTATTTGCAAACAATGAATGAAAACACTGAAATGCTCGGAATGTCTCTCATGAACAAAAATGCCTGGAGGGGAGTATGTTATTTTATTTATTTATATATAACATATTTATATTAAAATAGGAACTCAGAGAACAAGGAGGCGGATAAGATATCTGCAGAAGCACAATACCAGAAGTAACAGGGAGGGGAGTATGTTATAAATTTGCTTCATAGTTGAGTTTTTTTTTTAATGATCTGAAATGCATGTTGATATTAGATAAGAAGATACACAAAATGATAAAACAGTATACATAAATGCTGTTGGGTTATATCATATAATGAAATAAAAAATATATAAATGCTCTAGAGAGGATTATATTGTAATTTGTCTCATGTGTGAGTTATCGTGAAATGACAAGATATGATATTATAGATTGAATATAGATAACAAAACTAAAATCTAATGCTTGAGATGGAATGAAAATCGTCCAATGACCGGAAGATAAATCAGATTTCTCATTGATAACAACATAAGAATATGGTGGCTGAGATTGAATGAAATTCATTAATTGGCCTGTAGATCAGATCAGGTTTTTTATGAATAACAAGAGAAGCATCTGTTAGGTGAGATTGAATAAATTCATCTGATGATCAACATCTATCCGAAAATTTAAGGATACAAAATGGTATCCAGATTCTTGTTTAAGAGAGAATTATTAAGACCTGCAGATTGGCGAGGGGATCCACATGTTTCTGTATCAAAGAAATGTAGTCCTAGGTCATCCATGTAAGATTTATCATTGATGTAGTTTTTTCTGTTTCATTTGATTTCTTCTGTTTTTCAGGCAAAACAAATCTTCTTCTCATGTGGCTGAATCACTTTTCAATCATGTGTGGGATGTCCTCAAAGATGTTCCAAGTTTCCAATCTGAGTATGGTGTTATCCTTCGCTATCTTTTGGAAGTTACATATTATCGGTTTCACATGCGGAAACGAGTTTACTCCAGTGAGTGTACCTCCAATAACTTGGCTAATTCACTATCTATATGACTGTGAATTTCATCTGCATGGACAGATCTTGTACTTCTGTACATGGAAAAGGTGGAAAAAGCCTAAGCACAAAAAATTTTGGTCAAATAAACCCCAAAGAAGAGGTTTCCTGCTTCACCTTGACACTTCATTCACTTTTTGAGAACTCTCCTGGAGATATTCCTGATGATCTTCGAGATAACATTATTTCGGGTTTTTTTGGAATTTTTTCTCATGTAAAGTAACACATCGATATTTTTGTATTCCGGTTCTACCTTACATAGATTTCTTTTAGTTATTTTGTTGCAATAATCATCAACTTTATAATTTTGTTCTTTTTGCATGTTAGGGATGAGGGAAAAATTTCTCGCAAGCTTGTGGAGTGCATCAATACATGTTTGTTAAAGGATGGGCCAATTATAGGTGGCAAATCCCTGGAAATTCATCAATCAGTAAATCATTTCGTCTTTCGGTACTGGTTTGCTACTCATGATCGAAGTCTAAAGGTGTTGCCGTACTAAATTGATGGTTTTGGTTTAAAGTTAAATGTGTGTAGTTCTTCTAATTTGTCCTTCATTAGTAGGATTCTCTTATTTGCTATGCAAAATCGCAAGTAAGTTTAACTAGAGGTGTGGATGACGGAACTTGTGGATGTGATGAGCAAGGAGCTTGATCAAATGAGTACTTCCAGCACCAATTCTTTTTTCACCCCGGTTAGAATTGCAACATGCTTAATTTTTGGTGGGTTTATGAAATGCTACTTCTCTGTTCTTGTTTGTATTTTATTTATTATTGTTATTATTATTATTTTGAGTGACTCAATTAGGGGTGAAAAATGTGGATTATGACAAGCTCACAGTTCAAGGTGGCGGAGCTTGCTGCCCTTGTGTTTTGCCAGGTACTTATTGCAGCAACTTAATTGTTGTGCCTTTTGATGTTGATACTCCATTACATATTTGTGGTTGTGTGCTTACCAGACATGATATGGCTCTGTTGTATTTCATTGGGTTATGGGCTCGGTTTTATCCATTTTATGTTCCATTGTTGCTAAAATTGTAGCAGCTTACTCTGTTAAATTTTGAGTAATAGGAAGATGGGATAAACAACAGAAAAAAGGTGAAAAGTCTGGTCATAAGTGTTGTCGCCATAAACGACGTGCCACAACTTAATTTTTTTCTTCTTGATTTTATGTAATTGTCACCACTTCATGCTCGTAAGAGGATATCTTGGGATATTATGGTGGAGTAAACCACTTCAATCAGATTACAAATTGATTTCAATATTGACGATACCAAGTGAGATTCTATCAAATGAAAAATTGAGTTCTGACCCCTTTTTGATTCAACAATTAACATGAATTTAAGCTTTAAATGAAATAAAAGGGCTTAATAGAATTTTGGACATCAATATGTAGAATTCCACTTTTATCATATTGAGCAGAAATAAATACGGTATAAAACTGTTGAAGGAATTTCAGCTGTGATATGATGCAAATTTTTTAAAACATAATGAGAGGGAAGGACAACTGAGAGAACATAAATAAATATTAAGTGTGATTTTAATGAATCAAAATTTGATTTCTAGTTCTTTTACTTTTTGAAATAGTTTGAGATGCTTCCATGTATTTGGTGTGACTTGAAGAATTCCGCTTTATTTCAATCTTGAGAAAAACAATTTTCCATATTTATGGTCAAAGGTTACAAGGCAATGTTCACTTTCCAGGTGTGCGCTAATACATATAAAAGCCCAGTTACTGAAAAACGTGCCCGGAGGGAGCATGTGGTTGTCCTGATAAAAGAGAGAGTCATGGGGCGCAAATGGCCATGGTAAGTTTCAACAGAACTTGTTCTTTTGAGTAGATAAAAAATATATATAAACATCAAATATCTCAATACTTAACAGTATCCTTTGGGCTGGTGGATGGTGTGATATCATGTTTTTTCCTTGTTCATGGATCACACATTCGATGGCAAATCCGACACAATATTTTTCAATAATTTCCAAATTTGTTTTTACGTTCAAAAGAATGAGAATGTATTGTTCACATTTGCATTCATGTTGCTACTTATTATCCACCATCTTGAGTTAAAACGAGCTAATATTCGTGGGTGGCATGCTGCACTTGTTTGTCTCATACGCAATTATTCTACTCGCATCCGTAAAGATCACTTATTGATTTTATTGTGAAATCTTGACTGTTACCTGTAGCTTTATTGACTGGTTTATATTTCATCCTCCGATTGACAAAAAATTTGTGATCCTGTAGTCTATTTGTCTCCTTCCTGTGTGCTGGAGATGCATTCACATTTTCTTGATATTTTAATTTGGTTAATATCTATACCTCTTCGTTGAGGGGGAGAGGAGAGCTGTCGTCTGTTTTGCCTTTTGCCTTCATTTGAAACTTATTCTTTTGGTACCAGTAGGGAACTATTTTTTTTCTTGTTAGGGTCTTGCAGGGGCACAATTCTCTTATCTTTGTTGGTTTGGTAATGTGCTTTGTAGGTTCTCTTTTTTCCTTTTGCTTTTCAGTACATATGTCAATTCATCAGTTGCCTTACTCAAGTGATACCGCCATTCAGACTTGTTTCTAATGTTTCTGTTTTTCATACTTCTGATATTACATTTGCCCTTTCTAGAATCCTCAGTCAAATTTTGATATCCGGAATTCGCTTGTTCTCGATTGCAGAATTATTAACGCTGCAACTTTAGAGCATTCTTATGATGATTTGTTCTGGATGTTGCAGTAGGTTGTTCCTTTACAAGCAAAAACTTCATTTCACTCTGTATAATTGAGCCTAATAAATCAGTGTGATATGGTTTGCAACTGTAATAATTTGATGCTTAAACAAATACTATGATATCTTATTTTTTATGTGATATAACTTATTTCTTATGTGCAGAAATGCCTTCTAGTTTCTTTTCTTCTGATAAGAAAAAATATTATTTTAATAAAAGATTTTAATTACAAAAAAGGAGACCAGAGGTCATCGCATAACAAAGTAAGAACTGGAATCATATTAACACAATATGAGACTCCAATCCCTAAACAAAATTGACTGCGAAAACATTTTAAACTCCACATTATTTGTAATCCAGCATGGAACCATAAGTTTAATCTTGTCTCAGCACTCTTTGTTATTCATTTTAACTTCTGACCAATTTTGAATTTCATTTGAACGAGTCTTCGTAAGATTCTTCTCACCGGTTTTTTATTTTATTTGAAGGAGTCTGCTTAGACTTTCTTTATTGATGCTTTTTGCTGCTCCAAATGAGAAATCATCGCAGAAGCTAGCTTTTCCCTTGAATGAGGTATATCACATTATATATGTATGGAGGAAAAGATATAGTTTTATTCAGTGTGTCCTCCAGGTTTCTTGAAATAATTTTGTTCCTTGGACTTGTCATTTATAGTCATATGCTAACTAAGAAGGATAGTTTTTATTGCAAGCTTTGGTTGTATCATATGTGGGGAAGGCTGCAGTCTAGGTTTCTTTGTTCACTTTTCTTTATCATGGCCAATAGCAATCATATATTGTGGATGGACTGGATTGTTGCTCATCAATTATTGCGAACATCTTACCTTCCTACTTCTCTCCCTTTCCTTTCCCTATCTCTTACTCTTATTAATAAATTTTTTCTGGCTCTTTCTATCAACGTCCTTTTTGAAGAAAAATGGCTCTGATTAAATTGTTTGTGTTTGGTTGGCGTCTGGGGCTTACTAAGGATAATGCAAATAAACTCCATGAACTTTCTGGACCATTATATGAGGTATCGTGTTTGTAGGATGTCTTATGCAGGGACCTGCTTGATATTCTTTTTTCTTTTAATCCTTGTGCATATTTTGGTTTTATTTTTGTAAAAATTCTGCAGGTTGGCAAAGGTTGGCAAGTGATATGGAACTGCCTTATGCGGAGTTTGCCAACATTTTGCAATCTCACCTCAATTGTAAGCATCCATTTGTGTAAAATTCCCATCAAGGCATGGTGTAGATAGATCTTTGACATGCTTCCTTTCCTCTTATGGTGAATTGTTAAGTTTAATTCATCTACTTTGCATTTCATATTGTAGGAAAAAGTAGGTACAGTTAGATTCCCTCTCATGAAATCTCAATCTCATATTGATAAATGCGTGTTTAAAATGAATGTGTTTTTAATATGGCATTGATTATGCACTTATGTTTGGAGATTAAAAAAGCTACCCCACTTTTTTTTTTTGATAAGAAACATGATAGTATTATTAAAACTAAAGAGTGTTTCTTTTACATAAAGTGGACTAGTGGTCCACCACGAAGAAAGATAAAATAATGCAACTAGCAATAAACATAACTCCAGTCTCTTAAAAGATCAAGAATGGATAAACTCTCAAACTCTTTAATATTTGCAATCCAGTTTGCAATCCTAAACTTGATTTTTCCCAACACTCTTCTGCGCTGTCTTCCAAATCTTCAAAGATTTGTCTATTTCTCTCTAACCAGATACCCCAACAAATGCCATGAATTACCACCCTCCAAAAAATTCTTCTTCTTTTGCCGACCCACTGTCCAAGATCCGTAATGAACAAATCTTGTGTTGTTTTTGGTATGACCCAAACCAATTTCAGTTCTTCCAAAGCCCTAGACCACAATTCATTAGCAAGCTTACAATGAATGAGCATGTGATCTTGCATTTCCAAATCATTACGACACAACACGCACCAATTGGGAGAGAGAGCACATTTAGGCCATCTCTTTTGCATCAGGTCGGATGTAGGTAATTTTCCAAGGATTGCCGTCCACGAGAATATTTGAATCTTTGAAGGAATAGGAGTTTTCCAAATGATATGGTAAAATTCGAAATTTTGGACACAAAAATTCGCTGAGAAGAATGAATGGAAAAAAGACTTTCTGTGAACTTCCCAGACGGATCCCCTTCCCACACTCGAAAATCATCGACCCCTTCGATCAAATTAACCCTATCAAAAATGCTCAAAAACGAAGACAACTGAACGACCTCCTCCTTTCTGAGAGACCTATGAAAATGCAAATCCCAAGAATACTCATGTGACACAGTATCGAATGCAGCAAAAAAAGATATAGGCAAGTTACGAACCGAACTAATACGAAATAAAGAAGCGAATAAATCCCGGAAAGATAACTCCCCCCACCAAATGTCCTCCCAAAACATGATTTTTGTACCCCCTCTAACCACTAATCTTAGTAGTCGGTGATATGTCGGGTATGATCTAGAGACGAATTTTCACGGGCATCTAAACGTCACATTCGTAGCCAACCCTGCATCTCAACCGTTTTCTTGTAACCCATATTTGCTCTTTATTATCCTTTTCCACCACGGCTCATTCTCAACGTTAAACCTCCACCACCATTTCCCCAAAAGCGCTTTGTTCCTCGAGCAAATGTTACCATTACCTAAGCCACCTCTCTCTTTCGGTCTACAAACTTGTTCCCAGCCTACCATATGACAATGTGATTCACCCTCATTTCCACCCCACAGAAAATCTCTCATTAACTTCTCTATCTTCATTGCTATTCCTTTCGGTACCCTGAATAGTGACAGAAAGTATATAGGCAAAGCATTCAATACCGCAACAATCCATGTTACTCTTCCCCTTTTGGATAAAAATGCCTTTTTCCAAGTTGCCAATTTTCTAGTAATCCTGATGAGGATAGGTTCCAAAAAGACACTTTGAGTGGATTACCCCCTAAAAGAACTCCCAAGTATGTAGTTGGCCATTGATCCCTCAATACCGCAACAATCAATGTTACTCTTCCCCTTTTGGATAAAAATGCCTTTTTCCAAGTTGCCAATTTTCTAGTAATCCTGATGAGGATAGGTTCCCAAAAAGACACTTTGAGTGGATTACCCCCTAAAAGAACTCCCAAGTATGTAGTTGGCCATTCATCCCTACGACAACCAATCCTGTGGGCTAGCTCCTCCTCTTCAACATCATCTTGACATAAACCCAACAAAGCACTCTTTTCCCATTTGATCCTAAGTCCTGACATATCACAAAACAACTTCAAGATTTGCACCAAAAAGTTTAAATGAGCCTCTTTTTGAACGAAAATAGAGTGTCATCCGCAAACTGTATATGTGATACTTCCACCTTTTCTCGGCCCACTTCAAACCCTTGGATTAAATTCTCCTCTTTTGCTATATCATTCAAACTTCCCAAAACGTCTACGACCATATCGAACAAAAATGGAGATAAAGGATCTCCCTGTCGAAGTCCTCTATTCGCTTTAAATTTCCCCCTCGGTCTCCCATTTATCATGATGGAAAACGAGACATTTGATACACATCCTCTTATCCATCTTCTCCATCTCTCGCCGAATCCCTTTTTCCCTAACACGAAGTCCAAGAAGTCCCCCATTCAACATTGTCATATGCTTTTTCAAAATCAATTTTCAAGACCCATCCCTTTTTTTTCTTCTTCTTTCACTTCTTCCACCAGCTCATTGGCAATCAAACAACAATCCAAAATTTGTTTAACTTCAATGAATGCATTCTGAGATTCGGACAATGTATGTGACAATACTTTTTTCATCCTTGTAGCCAACACTTTTGCAATTATCTTGTATAAGCTCGTTGTGACGCTAATGGGTCTGAAATCTTTCACCCTTAATGAGTCATGCTTCTTTGGTATCAAGCATATATACGACTCATTAGTTATCCCGTTTATGATCCTTCCTTCATAAAATTCCTCAAAAACCTTCATTAACTCCCCTTTTTATCACATCCCAACAATCTTGATAAAATGCCAAAGTATAACCGTCAGGCCCCGGTGCTTTGCATCTGTCACACTCAAAAATCACCTTCTTAACCTCTTCTTTGAGAAATGGTTGTTCAAGCTCAGCCCTCGTATCGACATCAATAGTCCTCCATTCTACACCTTCAATCCCAAATCTTCTCACCTCTCTTTTACTGTACAACTGTTCGAAGTAATTGACAATGGCTTTAATTATTTGACCTTCATCCTCTACCACCACTCCATCCTCCTTTTCCAATCTACTAATTATTTCTTTGCTCTTTCGGTGATTAAGTAAAGAATGGAAGAATTTGGTATTGTGATCTCCTCCTTGTAATCATTTTATCTTTGCTTTTTGATATAACATCATGTTTCGTCGACACACTAATTCTTCCATCTCCCATTTTATCAGTGTTTTTTCATTCACCGCTTATGCATTCCCCCTTCCGTCACTCTCCATCTCATCCAATGTAATAATTCTTTTTCTCAATTCTGCCTCCCTCATCTCCGTCTTCCCAAACTCCTCGGCATTCCATAGTTTTATCTCTTCCTTAACAGACTTGAGTTTCCTCATGAACTTATATCCCTCCCATCCCTGCAGTTGTGAGCTACTCCACCATGTCGTAAATTTTTCCTTAAAACTCTTATGTTTCAGCCATTTTTCGAATCTGAATGGAGTCGGCCCCCATTTGAGTTTTTGTGTCTCCAAAACAATTGGAAAATGATCCGATGTTATTCGAGGCAAAACAGATTGCCTATGGTATGGAAATAACTCCATCCACCCTCCCAAAAACAAGAATCTGTCTAATCTGCTGTAGATTGGTCTACCCCTCAAATTTGACCATGTAAATTTTGCATTCACTAACGGGGGATCATACAATTCCAATTCCTGTATCAAAATATCAAAGCAATTCATACTTGTTGTTTGTGAATGACTGTTCATTTTCTCGGTCAATGACCTCACAACATTAAAATCCCCTCCCAAACACCACCTATCCCCACACAAGACCCTCAAACCCGCCAATTCATTCCAGGACATATTTCTCAATCGTTGTTTGCATGGGCCATAAACTACAGTAAACCACCAACTTTCAATGTCTTTCTCTTTTTCTATACAAACCGAAACCGTGAATTCCCTAATCATATTATCTTTGATGGATACCACTCTTGGATCCCACATAACCAAAATACCACCTGATCTGCCAATTGAAGGTAGATGAATCCATTCAACGAACCTTTATTTCCATACACTGGATATAAAATTTCTGCCCACAACTTCTCTTTTTGTTTCTTGTAGAATAACTAAGTCTGGCTTCTCCTTGCGTAACATATCTCGAATGAATCCCCTCCTCGTTGCAGAACCTCCTCCTCTTATATTCCAAGAGAGAATCTTCATCTAAACACCTTTTCTCCCCTTGCACTTATTCCAACCGTATTTAATCCAGCCCCCGGTTCCACCTTTGTGCTCCCATCATTTCCAAACATCCATTACCTCTGTCATGTTCGGACATTATCATCATCCCCCCGCTGTTGTTATCACCCTTGTGGATTTTGCACTCCGACATACCCGACTTATCACTAACCACTTTATCTTCCTTAACCTCTAAAACCCTCCCCGACCCCGAGATTTGTTTGAATGAAAAAGACGAAGAAGAATGGGTGGAAGGATTGGGAAGCTGGTTATGAGAGTTAGTATTTTTGTTGTGTACCTCATTCGAGTTTGGTGCGAAGAGATCTCCAATGTCCTCCAATCCCAAGCTGGTGTGTGTCGTCGTGTCCGAACTTTCAGGAATATGGGATTTGATGTCGCTATAATCACTTTCCTCTTCCGACGCAAGACCTCGTTCCACTGTGAAATCCCTGTCCTCCCATGTACCATCCTCTCCCCTGTGCAATGATCCATTATCCATCCTCTGTGTATTAGTCTTTGTCACATCCTCATCCTCTATAATGAAAGCACCATAATTCTTCCTTGATTTTTTCCTTGTATAAACCACCTCGAATTTCCTATCTTGTTTGATTGTATCATCTAGACTACCATATTGCTGTGACTTTTCATTGTCTGTTTTGCTCATTGATTGAACCATTCCCTTGTCGAAATCATCCACTCCTTTCGGAATAAGCCTTTTGAGAATCTTGATTTGTTTTCCTCCGCGCACTGGTTCTGACCCAATTGCTTTGGAACCCTTAATCCCTTTCCTTGTCGCTGTGTGAACAGTTTCCTGTTGATTTCCAACAAACACTTCCATCCCTTGAATGACTCGAGTATTGCTGTATTTCCGTTCTTTGTATGTTGAAGGACTTTCTCCCCCCAATACCATATCTGTACCAGCCATTTTCTGTTGGGCAGCTTCTCCGTCACTTTTAATCTGATGGTATTCCGTTGTGGCCATCGAATCCTTCGCTACATCAACTTTTTTAAGATGTCCAGTATCTTCAACAACCGGTTTTTCCACTCTACCCCAGCCTGCTATCACTTCTGCACCATCAACTACCACCTGTGCGTAGGATCTTTTTTCATAGATATCATATGCTGAAATGTTGATCGAATCAACATAAATGCGAACATTCAGAGGACCGCGTGGTGTCTGTATTACCAAAGAGCTATTAATGAATCCCCCTTCTAGCCCCACCACTTTGATTTTAGCAGCTGCCAAATCCTTGAGGAAAATAGTATCTCGACTAATATCCACCAATCCCCCACAACTGTCCCGATATTTTTGAGCACATCTGTTGTCCACATATACCATGGTAATCCAATAATCCTGATCCAACTGTTGCAGCATTCAAAAACTTCCTCTTCCGTGTTGACTGTTGATGTCGCTCCTCCATCGTTCAAAAGTCAAAGAATCCTCTTCTCGAAAAAGCATCTATTAATTTTCAAGTAGAATTCATAATCCTCTCTGCTGTTTGGCCACCACGTTGCTTTATTTGTCTAGAAAGGGAAAACCTCAATTTTCTTCTTCACTGCCTTACCAAGTGCTTCTGTTACCATTTCCCAAGATATATTAACGCAATCTTTCCTAACAAGCAATGCTTTATTCCAGTCTTTACTCAAACACTGTCGAAATTCTGAATGAGCATCAATGTTCTCGGACCCTGTAAAGCTTGGATTGGTCTTACCACGATACATAGATTGCCGAATTTGCTGTTTACCCTTCAGTTTGTATGCTCCTTTCATTTTTGCGTTGCTCAGAATTTTATCAACATAAAACACCATACATCTCCAGCCTTCTTCATACCTTCCACTTGGAATTATAATTCGCTTGTTTCTTGTTGGATCTCTCAAATTTCGACACTTCAATATAGCTTCCTCGATCATTGACAATTTTTTGCACAGATACAACTGCTTCCCCCACTCTCATTCTGTTAAAAGTTGTATAAGATTTAGGATTGATAATGTACTCGCACATTATTTTCCTCAGCCAGTAAACACTCTCACGATCTAATTCCAGCATGTAGCTCGCATCCCGAGTTCTTTCTGTCACACAGATAGAGTTACCCCTTTTCCCCAATGAGATTAGAAATAATTTTTGCTCTATTCTAATCTCTTCTACTGCCTTAGCAGCCTGGTACTTTCTACACTCCATCCTTGACATATGTGAGTATGGTAAAAGGATCGGTTATCTCAATGAATGGTTTTAATCGGAAAGGAACACCGTGAAGGTCAGTAGACAAAAGAAATAGGATTGTGTATTATCTGGGTGAAGAGAGATGGTAGACCGCCGACAAAGTTGGTTGGAATTGGTCGGAAATGTCTTTAGACAAAAGAAATCGGATTGGGTATTATCTTGAAGAAGAGACAAAGTAGACTGCCGACAAGGGTGTTCGGAATTGGTCGGAAATGTGCTATGATGGGTGGCGACAAAGTGACGAACGGCGGAGTTCAGTATATTACTACAAAAGAGAATACCTCCATCTAAGGTGACAAGCGGAACGGGTAGGCATTGTTGAATATATCTATCGCACTCAAGAAAGGCGGAAATACGAGAATATGAATGTCGCCGGCGACCGGCGCCGAGGATAGACAAAAGGTCGGTCGAAAAATCTCAGTAGACGAAGGTGATGGTTGAGCAGTGGAGGAACCCTAATGTTTGACGTCTGAAGGTGGGAGGGCCAATTTTCAAAAAAATTTCACTTTCTAAAAGCTACCCCACTTTTGTTATGGGTGACTCCTGAATTGAAGGTTAAGGATAGCTCAACACTGTCTTAACACCAGTTTCTTCCTGTTTCCATTATTGTATAATGTTCTTATACTTGTAATCATGATCGGATGTTCAAGTTTTTATACAATTCTGAAAGCAACTTTTCAAGCTCTAAATTCAGTATTACAGGGTTAGTTGTGCTCTCGTCTTTGCAGTTGGATGCTGCTGCTTTTATGCTGCTTTGTAGCATAATGTTGAGCGTAAGATTATAGATAATTGTTCGCTTCTCTTATTTTGATTTGATTGTTTCTTTGCTAGTAAAATGCTTGCTTCTCCATGATTTCAGTATAACTACTTCTTTGCTTGGCATTTACCTAGGATACAAAAGATTCATATCTTTTTCCTCTCGAGATATGGGATCTTCAGCTATTTAAACGCACACTTTCAACGTGAGTGATTCACCTTTGCAAACTTTTTGTCGTTCATGTTGCTTTAGAGTATAAATCTTTCGTTGTATGACATTGTCGATCTCATCTTTACCCTAAAATCCACTGAATACTTGTCTGATATTCATTCTTTGTTCCGGAGAGATACATGTTATATATAATTTTGTTCTTTTACTCTAGAATATGACCCGTGGTACTATGGGATGGTTCGTTCAGCTTTTTTGGAAACCTCTAGCTACTTGTAATTTCTAGTTCAATTAATTTCTCTTGAGATGGTAAAGTGTTCGCCATTTGGGTCCAACGAAGAATATATGACCTAGTTTGCCACTAAAATATGTCATGGAAAAAGATGCTTTAGGGTCACCAGCCATATTTCGGCAAAAAATCCTACGATGCCCAAGAGAAAAAATGAAACGGGAGAATATTTGAATGCATAGTACTTGGTGTAAAATTGGCATACATTAGCATACCTACGGGAGAATATTTGAATGCATAGTACTTGGTGTAAAATTGGCATACATTAGCATACCTTTTAAAGTTTGTGTACACTACCCACTATTTGTTACACTACCCATTATTTGTAGCTATAGAGGCAATCATTCGACGTGAAAAAGAGAACATGTTCAATCTAGAATTCTGATGTCGATATTTCTCGCCATTGGGACGAAACTACAAATTAAAAGGATGTAGGAGTGGAGTCCAACGAGAAACAACCCTAAAGGTCTATTTATTAGATGCGTCAGCCACTCCAGTTTATAAAAAATGAATTATTCTAACATTGCATATATCATGTCAAGCCAAAGGCATATTTCATAATTCTTGACATCATTTAATTCACCTTAATATATATCTTAAATGTGACCATTGGTTATATTATATCAGCACTAACCAAATATTAATCATATGCTGTTTAAGCGGAGTAAGAGAGGACAACTTGACAGACTAGTGTATTAAGTGCATACACCTTTCAAAATAAATTGCAACTCCTAATATCTTGTGTGACATAGAATTATAGAAGCCTTACTATCGGCCTTCCTAATGTTACTTTTTAAAATTTTCATTTTATTTTGCTTTTAATACTGCTAGGTAAATATTTTACGGAATAATCACCTTATATATCCATTTGATCTCCTCCGTGATGGTCTAATAATTCTGAACACCTTAAATAGTTATTTGATTTCCATGATATCTTCGATGGAATTTGTATGATCATATTTTCTCATATTTTTTACTATTGCCTTTTTTATTTTTTTCTTCATTAATATCTTGGGTAGAATTAGTTGGTGACAATTGTTGCTTACCTTAATCTAATCGAATTATTTGAATTGTTGGTTCAGTGGTGCTGTTTCAAAGAGTTGAGTCTTTAATGTTTAAAACATCTGTTCTTTTTTTATGTATTATCAAGCACTTAAATTCTATAATTAGTGAAGTGCAGTTTAGAGTAAACATTAGGACAGAATTGTTGGTCTTATATGGATGTTGCTTTTTTTTTTCTTTCTGGCAGCAATGTAGTATTTGTTTGTTGACATTTAAGTTACTATCCTTAGAAGTGTTTCTCACTGACTTTTTTAAAATAAGAATGCAAACTGTGGGGTTGTAAAGAAGTAGATTTTTCCAGTCTTATCATGAGATGGCTGATGCACGAATGCAATTTAGTTGAATACTTCCTTTCTTCCGGGGTCAAGTTTTAGAATGCTTTTATGTGATAAGATATTAGTGTTATCATGCAAACTTTTGTTTTAAGTGGAAAATTCTAGTTAAGTGTAGTTTTGGTGAAAATAATTCCCTTGCACAACCAGTATTCAATTCATTGGCTTGAAATTGTTGTGTTTGGATCCCCTACAAAAGATTTGTGTTTGAGATTAGTTTTCCACCATATTTTATTGTTGTGCCGTGTGTGATTATGTCAAAGTAACTTGCTCTATGTTCTCTCAGAATATGAACATTAATCTTTGATTCAGAGTTCAGAATGCAAGAGTATAATTTTCCTTTAGCTGTCGTAATTCTTTTCCGATGATTCTATCCAGTGTCCTGATGTTGGGAAATATACTTCAGGTCTGCTTTATGCTTCATCTCATGCTACTTCTCCAGGAGAATCTCGCTGGTAAGAACCCATTATACTTCTCTTTTTTGTATTCCTATAATAACTGCAAGAGTTCTTTTCAAACGTGTGAATTTGATATTTCTCTCTTACTTTCTTCTCTTATATCCAACCCGAAACATAACAACTCTGTTGTATAGAAACATATATGAGAGTCTTTTCTCATCAACAACTCAAACAGAATGACTCAACTGTCTTGAAACATGGCTATTAAAGTTCACGTTGTATCTTTCTTTTGTTATTTCAAAGCTTTTATGGTGGTTGGAAAATATCTAAATGATGCCCCCTCTACTGTTGATATAGTCAAGAGTATGATGACCATGCGAAGCATACAGGTAGGCATCTTGTTGCGGTTCCAAATTTGTAGTTTTGGAAGTTGAAATTTCTTACTCTCATATTTATGGCCATGTTTATAGACTTGGTAATAATTGATTGGTGCTTTAATAATTTCACAAAGTAGGTGGAAAGGAAAGGGTTGCCATCCCATTATCATAAACTGCGAATAAAATGTTGTATTTGATTTTTGCGTCATTCCCTGAGATGCAAAGCTTGTTATTTTGTGCTTGTTTCCCGTTGCTATATGTCATATTGGATGACTGTGTTAGTTATTCTTCCTCATGTATCTAAGCCTGCAAATTTGTTAGTTGGAATGAAATTCTTGGGATCCAAAAAAGATTTTCCTTCATCTCAACAGCTTTTCTTTATTTTAGCTTTTGAATTCAATTTGAATGGATTACATTTTAAAAGGGAGTTTTCACGTGTTTTCAATTTATTGGAAGGATCCGGATCGTATCTTAAAAGTATTCATTTTCTTGCTGCAGGGTGATCTGCAAGATTCTTTGTATCTTCGGCAGAACATGTTACCAGCTGTTTTAGCTATACTTAACTTGAAGGTACATTCCAAACTAGGTACAGTGGCTTTGATATTTTGAAGTGATTTGATGAGATTGATCATAACTTTTAATAACCAAGGAATTTTTTTACAATCTTCAAATGATTCGCTGTGAAAATTCCAGTCTATCTGCAAAAGAAATGAATCCCATCAACGTATAGACTGAGAGACAATATATGATGGACTTATTCAATTCTGTCCCTCAATTTTCTAATCCCTAGTACTACATCCTTTTTTGTATCTCTTTACTTCTTTGCTTTTCTTTTATACATGTATAGGTGGTGCAGGATGTTGACATTATTTAGAATATTTGATTGACCTCCTAATTACGTAGGAATTCACAACACTGAATGAGCGGTTCCTTGTGCTGCTGCCGGCAGCTGCATATGCCTTTTCTACTGGTTCTACCCCTCTTCTGTAAGACGCTTCAGGACTTCTGCCATTGCTCTATGCTACTGAGCCTGTGGAGGAATTGGCCAAGGTATTATTCTTGCAAATCCATCCTTATAAACCACCTTTTGATCTCACGTATAATGGCTTATCTTAAAAAGTTGTATCCGATGTCTGGTAGATAGAGGAAAGTTCCAGTGATTTTTTGGAATGCTCAGTTGAAGTTCTTGCGAAGATTGATATTGACTCTGGTCCAAAGGTGTCACATACTTCTATTTTTTGTTACTTTTGAAATTTTAATAACTGATGGATTTTCACTGTCAATTATGATCAATTTGTAGGTGAATTTGTCCAATTACTGCCAAAATGTACGATTGCCACTGAATCTAAGAGATCAATTGCCTCATGAAATGGAAAATCACGTTCTTGAATGCATAAAGGAAGTAAAAATTGACAAAATGCTGCTCTCAGAAGTTATCTACACATGCGCTCTCTTAGCTAATTTCATGTTCTGCTCGTGTTCAACAAGGTCAATCTTCACTTTCATTGATCCTTCCCATTCTCCGTTGCGGCAGTAGTCCTTTTATATGTCCCATGCTTCACTTAAAAGCTTTTGAACTGTGTTGTACGCTCCTCTGTAAACTTTTAATAAGCTCCAAGTAATTGGGGCTTGAGACAAACCTGCACATGACGGTGTGACATTGTTCATTGCCTGAATGGTTACCCATCACACTCTTGTTCTGGTTTGATTAGAAGGTCCATATTTTCTCAATCACCTGATTGGGGATGCCAATTTTATTCATTCCATTATTATTTTTGCTTTCGCTAACAATTTACAGTCTTTTTGTTTCAATCTGATCTTAGTCATTTGTTTAGTCAAATATAATGTTTTTGCTATAAATTTATTGACACGTTGATTCTCTTTAGCACTAGTTTGCATATTTTATTATTTCCTTTATTTTTCTCAAACAACTATAAATTTTTATGGATATGGTTTTCAAATATTCTATTTTATTCTCACAGTGTTTCACATTTTTTCTCACTCTCAGGGTCAGAGAAATTCCTCCTTTCTTTTCTAAACTGGGTGAATCGTTGTTAGGATATCTAAATCATGCCATTTCAATTGTGGAGAAATATTACAGTGATGGTCTGTCTGGATGTTTGGAATGGAACTCCATAATTAATAACATTGACTCGACTGCGACTTCTTTTAAAAGTTAACTAGCTCGCCTTTTCTTAGAAATTGCCAAGAGAAAAATATTGCAAGTTCTGGATTTTATTTTGGAATTGTTCAATCTTCTGAGAGTCTGAAAGCCCTTGCAAACTGTATGAAAGATGTTCATAGTGCAGAAGGAATTCTCAAGCAAAGCCAGACTTCCCCGACTTATCAGACGCCCACTCCATTCGTGATCCTTTGCCGCTAAATGGCAGGAAAAAAAATTGATTTTGGATGTGGAGTTGGATGTGAACGGTGGGTCGATTGATGTAGATAGGGTAGGTATTGACGGTAGTCACACAACTGGGTCTTCCGTTTCTTTAGTGAATCGGAAATTCAGTGAATCAGAAATTGAATTTCCTGTGTTTTTCCCAATTTTATCATTGTCGACGTGGGAAATCATGTTTAATCTTAGGGAAAAAGAGAACGACCCACAGGTATCTTAGTCTCATACCTTTACGTTCCATGTTTTTCTTGGCATTTGCTTTATAGCTATCATGCAGACAAGTAATTTATTTCTGTTTCGTATTTGAGTAGGTTTTAGATTACTCTCTATGCATTCTCAGCTGGCATCCTCACTGGTCTTCCTGCAGACATATATTGGATTTGGTATTGTGCTCTTTTTGTCGTCTCTGTCATTTCAATGCAAGCAATTTTGTGATACCATTTGATTTGTCTAAAACTACCCGGTATCTATTTGATTTCTCCTCTCCAGGTTGCGTCTATGACTGATGTAGTAAATTTATATGAAAATCTTAAGTTCCCGTGTTCCTATATACTGTATGACATCTGTTATTTGGTGGCAAGCCTGTTGCAGTAAAATGGGATTGGAACTCAGAATACCGTGCATCTTCCTTTACGAAAAGGGAGTCCGAAGAGGTGTGATAGTTGTGATATGTCTCTGAGCATGCTTGGATGTTTTAGTGGTAAATTATCAATGGCAAGTGGGATGTGGGTTTGAGTTTGTGAGTGTCAATATTTTTGTTTCTTACTTGATTTTGCTGACTTTATACATATCATTTTTAACTTTTGTCAGAACAGTCTTGAGGAATGCAATTGTAAGTTAATGATTAATTTGTACAAATTATCGAGTGTTAAAATAAAAGTTGAAGTAAAAAAGATACAATTGAAGCATAGTTAACTAGAAGTTAGGTCGCGAGAAATTAGGTTTCAGATCAACGAGGACAAACCATGTGAAGAAATTTAGTGTGTGGAATTACTTGAGAAATAGTCATATTTAAAGCTTTCTCATGCTAATACTTGTCAGAAAAATTGTTTTCTTTTTTTCTAAATTAGCCTATTTACTTTCAGTGCTTGACTTCTCTCGGAGATTTGGTGCCTAAAGTCTTTGATAACAGTCTCTTCGACTTGTATGATCGTGTGAAGCTTGTTAACTGCATATGCAATTTTGTATTACTCAGACCACAACTTGCTCAGGTGATTAATCTTTATCCCCATCATGATTTTTAGTTGAGAAAATGTGAACCTGGTTTATTTATCTTGCTTTTCTTTTCTCAGTAATTAATCTTTAGTCCCTCACATAGGTTGTCATTCTTTTATTCATTCTTATACAGTTAGTGATCCATAAGCTATTTATGCTGCTCCGAGATCCTAATTATCGGTTATGCTTTGCCCAGCTCGTCGGATTGGCGTCTTTTTCCAGACATGGGATGCTAATTTATCAAATTTATTGTAGCTTAAGATAGACATATTTCCTGTAGCTATGATAATTTATCAAATTTATTGTAGCTTAAGTGTTATTCTAAACTGCCATTGACATGGGTCAGGTCCATTTATAATCTTGTTTGTCTAACCAAACTTTCTTGATGCCGTTGCACATTTTAAGATAGGACATTTCATACTATATTGTATTGTGGGCTATTGTTTTAGGCTTTTCTCCATTTTGTACAAGTCTAAAGTAGCCTTGTGTGGTTTAATTAGTGTATCAATTCATTTAGGATTTGCTCATATACAATGTGGTTTCTGATATGATTACACTTCCTTTTGCTTCTAAAATAACATAGTTCTGGAAAATGTCACTGCAGTTCAAATTTTGGAAGGAAATTGGTTACTTCCTCCGGGGAGAAAATAGTTCGAGCACATGAAGTTTTTTCTGCTGGTCCTCAACCTCCTCCGATTATGGAAACAATTGTCGTAACCTCTTATGCATCTTGCACTGCATAATGAGAAAATAGAGTTCGAGGTACCAAAATTATTTAGTTCGAGGGAACACTATTCCCACTGGATTATTTGATGCAACTGGATTCCTATGAGATGTCTCTCATTGAGGTTAGAATGTATTTCAGATTTTCCATTATATTTTATGCTTTATATTTATGATTTAAGTGCTCTTTTTCCTATGACTCTGTCTTTTGCTGATCGATTAGGAATAATGTCTCATTGTCTTGGAAAGGTCGATTTATTTGAACTAAAAAAAAGTTTGGCATCTTTATGGTGGTCACGACTGAATGATTGCATTATGTCTTTTGAGCAAATGAAGTTTTTTGTATATTTTGTCGGTATTATTAAATGAAAGACTTCTTTCATATAATATATTGTTTTTATTAATTATATCAATCACAAACTTATGAAGTGCAGAAGCAATTGTCATTGGGTTTGGCTTCGAGATATTTCATCTTGTTGCTTTAAATATGTACCATTATGTCATGCTTGAATAACATCCATTAAAATAAGTTAAAAAAATTGTTTTGTACATATACTTTGTGCATCCCGAGGAGATGGCAAATATTGAACCAATAGAACCAACGATACCATCACCAACTACACGAGGCATACCTACAAGCAAAGATGATCATATCCACACACATCATAGGAAAAAATAATTAATATAATCGAGAGTCTGTATCCATATGAATTGGCGAACATCAAAGGATAAGGATCTTGATTTTCCTTATGATATCCTTGGGACACGGCATTTCTTCTTAAAAAATAGTTCGATTGCGTGCATTCCAAATGTTGTAGACACGTGCTATAAAGGCCCGTATTTCGTATTCATAATTTTGCGGAATTATTAAAATTTTTCTAAATAAATAATTAACTTGCCCAATTTATAAAATAAACATGTAAATAATTTTAACTTTAAAATAACAGCCGAAGTCAACATTGTATTTCAAACAACAATTTAAAAATAATCCAACATGTTAAAATCGAGTTTGAATGATAAATGATAAAAGGTGCATAAACTAAATCATGAGGTCCTCGGGTCTACTACTGCTGTCCCAAGATCGCTCACTGGTCTCCGCCCGCGGTCTCGGCCTCATCAATACCTACAACAATCAAGTCTAGTGAGTCTAATGACTCAACATGTATATATCGTGAATAACAAGTAAATATAACATAAAATCGCATGCATCATAAAAATAAAGTATCGTAGAGCGTACGGTGAAAAGCGTATCATGAATAATTATAACTACGTGCATATCTGAAAACCATACGTAAAAGTTTTGCTCAACAGAGCTCTGTCATAACATATCATAACATATCATAATTTTCTGGTAGAGATAATGTTTCTAAGCAAGTGGCCCATAACATAGCGTAAGCGCCTGATCAGACTAAACCACAGTATACTGGGCGGTAGAGATCAATCACAGCCCTTGGACTGGATGTCTGTACCCATACATAATCATAAACCGGTAGTAGGTCACCGGGCGGAGAGGTCCTCGGTTGCGCCTACCGACTTCCAAACCCATAAGCATAAGGTGGCCACAAGACATATATCATATATCTCAAAAATAAATATTTTATATTTTTATGCACGTAATATAATTATAACTTTATTTTTTACCGGATGAGTTGGATCGTTCCCAGGCTTGCTGCGACTTACTACTAATATGTGACACATGCAATAAATCTTAACTTGACAAAATTTTAACAATAGAACAAAAAACGAGACGATTCGGACCATCAACTTGATTTTTAACCATGACTTCGTACCAACCCGAACCAACATTAAACCGACGTTTAACCATGATTAAAAATGCCCCAAACATACTGAAAAATATGCAATATAACTGTAAAACACGAAAACAGGTGAAAGGAATTCAAAAACATAAAACACTCTTTCGAGAGTCATTTTGGCACCTTTCACCGTAAATTCTCGTATGACCTCTAAACTCGACCAAATCACGAACGGTCAAAAACACGACTTTCCTAACTCATTAAGGTAGTGTCCAGTCCAAGGCCATGGGCTAAAAGCCAGCCAATAACTCAGACCAACCTCATGAACTGAACAGCAAGTTGCTGTCAAATTACAGCAGGAGCAGCTTGTGTATTTGAGGGGAAATTCTGAGATTTAATGACCAAGGGCTTGAACCACCACCCAAAGACTCTTACCAACATCCTAAGGCATGGCTTGGACCATGGCTAGGAGCTAAAAGCCAACCACAAACCGAGCCAACACCTAGGACAATGCACAGCTCAAACCGAGAGTACCCAGAAATTCTGTGCTGTGGTATTCAAATGAATTTGTTGTCTTATTTCGTTCCAGTGGCTATATGATCAACCATGGCACGATCTAGACATGAGGGAGTGTTGTATGAACCATGGATATAGGTTAGAAGCCAGCCACAATCCATCCAAACACATAGAACCCGAAACTCATCACCCACACCAGAAAAATGAACCATGGGACATGTGTGTGTTTTGTTTTAAAAATTCGATGGGACCATGAACCAAGCTTTGAAAGAACACCTTGGTCACGTCCTAGACATGATAAGGAATGATTCTAACCCAGGCTACAGTCCCTAAGACAGCCAAGATTCGAAACCCCACCTTAAACACCCAATGACAGAAACATGAACATAAAACTGTAACTCATGGAAAGGATGGAAATGTTGCTGTAACTTCTTTGTTGTGCTTGTATGGACTTGAACCATTGAACCAAAAACATCCTAACACATTCTAATTTATTCCTAAATGCAGCCTTGTGTGCCTGGAAAACGAGACAACCTCCTGAAGCACCAAACAATTCAAAACCGTGGGTCACCAAGTATAAGGCAAAAATTCTGTGCAGAAACTTTGGTATTGTTGCTGTCAAAATTTCGTTTTTACCTCATGAATCCTGAACATATAATGCTTAAAAATATTTATAGGACTTGATTGAAGAGCAAAGAAACAATATATACATGCCTGGAATTTGTTTTGACAAAAACAAATCAACACGACGAATACGACGCAACGGAGTCGGAGTTGGATCTTCTTTTCTTTCCTACTTTTCTGCTGCTGTTCTGTCACGATTCTAAGCTACTGTTTTTCTGATATTTTCGAATGTAATGGTGTGTGATTGCTAGACAATAGAGATGAGTATTATAGGAGGTGATAAAGGAGTCTTAATTTCCATTAAGTTGGGGGTTACAAGTCAAGGGTTGAAGGAATTTGAAATGCCTCTTCTTCTCTTATTTTATTGCTGCTGAGTCTCGGTTCTAAGCTGTTGGTTCTCTGCTGATTTCGAAGGTAGGGTGTGTAGGAAATGTAGATAATGAAGATGAAGGTTCAAGGGGTGATAAATGGGTATTGAAGTGCATTAAGATGGAGGTTACAAGTGCAAGAATTGAATGGATTTTTGAAATGATTCTCATTCCCTTGCTTAGCCGATTCTTTGCTACTACATGTGTTCGATATTGCTTAGATCTTGGTTTGAGGAAAATGATATGAATTATAGTATTTGAAGTTACTACTACTTAGTGAATTACCAATGGGAAATGAATACACCATGAAGTCTCATTATAGGTACTTTGAAAGGAAAAGTTACTACACCATTGAATTGTATTGACCAAATTCCAACTTATTTTGAATGGTATTTTATGGTTTAAATTTGCATTTTAATTGTTTAAGATTTTAAACCACCATTATATATATTTTAATGTATTCATAAATTAATTTAGTTTAGAATCTTGTTTAGAACCTTGCATGGCATACATGACTTCAAATTTAAATATTCAAATGCTATGTTTAATTTCTTGAATATATTATACTTAGATTAATTAAACCCCATATGTTTACATATTTTAATTTAAGTTTTAATTAAATATTAACCTAAAGTACTTATTTAATACCTTAGCTCTAATTAATTAATAAATCCTAAAACATTTTTTTTCTTTAAATTAAATTATTGTTGACTTAATTTAAATTTAGGAATATTTTTCTTATTATTAATCTTATATTTAATCTCCAAACCCCGGTCCGGCCTCGCGTATTTATCTTGAAAAGACAAAACTAAACATCTACTTTTAAAATAAATAATCATGATTTAAAATGACTTAAACACTTCATATATTTAATTAAAAATTCATTTTTAATTTAAATAGTAGCAATTATGCATGGCTTATACGTAGTCTGATTTTCGGGTCGTTACATGTGCTGCCACCGCAATACGTCTAAACTTAACAATTTCGCTGTTTGTGCATTTTTTGTGATAAATAGATTTAATTATGTTTTCCAATTTATATAATCATTCTAGGTCCACTCAAAAGTTGTTAATTTGGAGTTTGTGCAGAGACTTATTTCTAATCTACGAAGAAAGTTGACAGGTAAGTTGTTACCGAGAAAGATCGTTAGCTCATATTTTCGTCCGTGAGATTTCTCCTTCAAAAATACCACTTGTGGCAATGAGGCATGTGTTTTTCCTTCATCTATATGCTACCACATTAAGCAAATCTTGCTGCTGGGTTATACTTTTAACCAGCTGTACTCGTGTTTTTTTTTTTAAATAAATTCATTACAGAAACTTTGTAACAAACTTCTGGTGGAAATTTAGGAGTTTCCTGGGTCCATATAAATTTCATAGAACATAAACTCATAAAGCGATAGCAATGGATGTGGAAGTGACATGGATCCCCGATTATCTAGGTCTGTATTTATGCCTGCTGGGAAGGCAATGCCTTTACTGTGTACATCTCATGATGACACTCGTGAGTAGTAACAACTAGCAATAGAGTAAATGTGACCACCAATTCGACTAATAAAAGTAGTGTCAACAATTTTTTCTGGCTGAAGCAAGTGTTGAACCTTTTCATGTATGAACTGAAATTCGAATGACCTCGAAGAAATTTAGTGAAGGCATGCATGCACTTGGACAGACAACACATATATTCTCTTACTTACATCCTGATTTTATTTCCTAATTTTTCAGCTGAATCAATTTCTATCGAGGATTCAAATGTGTGGACAACTTTGGATAAAACATTTGAAGCGTGGATCTGTCCACTTGTATATGCAGTGATAGGTTATTGCAACGATCTCATTTTAAGGTTTTCTACTAGTATTTGAGATAGTTGCTCAATTCCTGCATTACTATTTTTTCCATTGGAATTTTCCGTAAATCAATCATGCGGCTGATCTATATTACTGGTTGCTTCAGATTATGTCAAGACATTGTGCTGGTTAAATCAGAAGTTGCAGAATTTTTTCTGTTCCCATATGTCATTGTCAATGCTGCTGGGAGAATGGATTTAGATGTGGATCTTTGCAAACTAATCTCTTTGAAGGTTACTTACTCTGTTTTATGCACACCGGTCTTTACATCATGGTATCATTTGTTCTCAAAAACTTAATACAAACAGTGTTTGAGAAAAATACATTCACTAGATTTCTTTCCTGCTTGCTTTATTGTGGGAAGGTGTCCACAAAAGGCATGATCGTCCCTTGTAGCATAAGGTTTTCTTAAACGCCTCATTTTCCCACTTACGTTTTTTTATGCTGTCTTTTTTACTTGTCATTTCAATTAAAATAATTGAAAAGAGCGGATAACGTGAGAGGCTAATAAGTATCAAACCCCATAAAGGTAAGTTTGAGTCTCTCGGAGCTTGATACTGAATGTAAAAATGATTAGCCTTGGCATTGCAAACATAAACAGGGAGCATATTTTGTGTAATTTGATTTCCAGAAGAGTTGTCTTAATTTCCTTTATACTCTCAAGAATGTCTTGGTATGTTGAAGTGAAGTTCAGAATTGTTGGTGCTTTTGGAATGGAAATGGATGTATTTGAAATCAACCCCTCCAGTGTGAAGTATCTTGGGTTGCATGTTAGCAATTGCATGAGGATTTTAAATATATGACCAGTGTATCAAGGAATTGACTGATTGATCGTCTTATTATTTCATCATCTCTGGTTGGTGGATCAATGTGACCTCTGAGGGTAAGGCACTTCCTGCATTACTGACTGATATGCATTGACCTAGTTGCTTGCTTTGCTAGTTGTGAATTGTTTGTTTTGAAATTTGAATTGAGATTGCTTGCTTATTCTTGTAATTGGAAATTATATCGGCATATCATGACAAATTTTTGTTCAGTAATTTGCATAAGAAGATAAATTTTGTTCAGTTTAAAGGTGATTCATAGTTTTATTAAGATCTATGAGAGGAATAATTGCATCTAACCAATCAACAAATCTTGATCTGTTGATTTGTAAGTTATTATCTCATTGTATACATGTGCAGGAAAATATATTTATCGAGTCCAATGCCTCGATCAAATCAATTCAGATATTCTTGCATGCTCTAAATGAGCTTCGACTGTGTCATGTAACGGAAAGAAAGTCTTCTGTTGTTCCTCAAAAGCAGGAAAGCTCGAAGGTAGAGGTGCTAGACAACCTGCAATTTGTGCTTTGCGTATCGATTTATGATTGGATTAATGTGATAAAAATAGAAGCATTACATTCTAAAGATATTGTGTTTCAGCTGGCTGAAACATCTGCATGCTAAATGGGGGCATTTGGGTCATGACCTTAGTCAAATTTGAATTTAAAAATTAATTGCACTCAAATACTTGTGACCGCAACTTTGGGATAATGCCCTTGATGAAAAATATCATTTTTTAAAATCTTATTTGACCATATGGTCATTGGCTCAATTCCCCCTTAATGTGATGGAAATGTAGCAGTGGGGTATGGTAGGAATTCATAACAAGTACGAAACAACGTTATTTCACGCTCAAACGAGGCTCAATATATATGTTTAATTCTTGGTTCATTAAGATTACATGATATAAGACTTTAGCAGTATTTCTATAAAGGGCCCGGGAATTCGTGTTTGAATATTCGCGGAAAAATTAAAAATTTCTTTGTAAAGTAAGTAAAATGCCTCATTCATAAAATAGACCATTAAATAAAGTTTAAATGTTAAAAATAGCAGCGGAAGAAATTATTTATTTGCAAAGAACAATTTAAGAATAATCCAACAACGGATAAACTGTTTGAGCATAAAAATGATAAATGCTAAAATGAGGTCATCGGGTTCCACTACTGCCGACCCAAGCTAGCTCACTGGTCCCCGTCCTCGGTCCCGACATCATCAGTACCTACGACAATCAAGTCTAGTGAGTCTAAAGACTCAACATGCATATATCGTAAATAACGAGTAAATAATATAGTAAAATTTGCATGGGGTAAAAATATCATGTCATGAGGTATAATGTGAAAATAACTTGTCATGAGCAATTATAATACGTGCATAACTGAACTGAAAATCATAGTGAAAATGTTTGATCCTTGGAGCCCGTAATAAAAAAGCATGTCATAAATTTTCTGTTGAGATTATGTCTACGCAAGTGGTCCCTGAACTGAACTGAACTGAGCTGACCGATACTGGGGACCAGACCGATACTGGGGATCGGATTTACGTCTGATCAGACTACTGCCACAGTACTGGGTGAAACAACAGAACTAACCGGTAACTGGTGACCGGACCGATACTGGGGACCGGATTTAATACTGATAGTAATGTGACCACAAGCAATATCGCATAAATCTCAAAATTTGTATTTTTGCACGTAATATAATTAACCAACATAATTAAATATGAACAATTTCGATCTTCTTGCATTAAAATCGTTGTACTTGCGATATTTTAAAATGTCTATATGGCTTGACTGAAGAGTGAAAGAAGATATAAACATGCTTGGGTTTGTTTGACAGAAAACAAACGAAATAACGACGCGGCGCGGCGGAGACAGAGTGCTCATCACTTCCTCACTTTTCTCTCTTAATTCCTTTAAACAAGCATGCACCATAATTATTATAATAGCGTAAAAATCGTAAACGTGGTGCATGAACATTTAAAGATATTATGATTTGTGCTCAGGGCGCTTGCTATGACCAAAATTTCATCCCGGGTGCAAACTGATCATGTTGCCCCTGGACACCCAAAAAATTATCGTTTCCACCCCTGGACCTCTAAAATTGACCCGAACTCACCAAACTTCATAAAATGTCCCAAAATATTTATAAAAGTATTCTAGCACGTAAACACCCGAGCCAAAATCAGAACTCTAACCGAATTCGTTTTAACACTTGGACCGGAGTCCCGAAATTTCTCAACGAAAATTTCTCAACTTTTTACCATACCTTAAAAACACTAAACGTTCCTAAAACCGTGTCATTAGCCCCTAAAACCACATTGGCTGAAATTCCAGGAGCCCACCTAACTCTCGGCCACCCATTCCTAAAATCCCATTACAAACACTGCCACCCAAACCATATTTTATTCGGTCCTCTCTCACTCCACCACTTGTTCAGCCAATAACGCTCACCATTCGGACTTAACTACTCTTCTTAACTAAGCCTAACCCAAGCAACCATACCCACGCAAAAACACTCAGGACCCGTGCACACCTCCTAGCCCAATCGCCATTCCTTGCGCCCCGATTGAATACCCGAGCGTGACCAGCAGGTAATGACCCTTTCAACCCCCGTCTCAGTCTCCTTAAAGCCTGCACCATGGCTCGGTGTGGCTCACCTACAGCCAGCGCTGTGCTCCCTCCTCAACCTTGCCACAAACATTGACTTAAACCAAAACTCCGTCGTCTACCCCCTAGGCTCGATCAGTTCATGACTCCAGCGAAGTGTCCTCCATTAATCACGTCTTAACAGTCCCCTAACACCAGGATTCAGCAGCCCCTTGAACCATCCCAGAAAACGTGAGAAATAAATAACACCATGCAAGAATTATGACAAGTTTTAAACCAAAAACACTATCGCATGCAAGATCTTTAAACTTTCGAACACCCACAATAAATCCAGCATATAATGGTGTGTATGAAGAGAAACTGGAAGATACAAACGTGCCTTAGATGAATTCCACGCAAGAACGGCGAAGAGATGGGCAACGGGGAAGCGCCGGAGAATTTTGTTGCAAGAAAAGTGCTAAACCGAGGGCCCTAGTTGTTGAAAGCTCTGAAAACGAGAGGGGAAGGAGGGGGAGGTGGGTGGTGTCGGCTGATATAATTATTAGGTTTAGGTTAATTGTAGTTTAGGGTATATATTATATAGTTAAATAATAGGTAATGGGCTTTAAATTATCAATGAAAAGTGTAAAAAAATTTAAGCCCAATAAGGCCAAAGTGGCCCATAACTCACATGAACTCCCAAAAAATATTCGAGTTGAAACCGATGTTGAAAAATAGCCCGTAACATTAAAAGCCTCCCGAGTCGATAAATTCACGTACCGTAAAAATAAAGTCCTGCGAGTAAAAATACCCAAAATAAATCTCATTTTTGAGAAATACCCTTAAAATACCTTAACTTAATTTATAAAAAAAATCGTATAATAAATAAATTTTCCTGAAAATTCTCGCGTTCTCCGATCCTCGTTTGAACGGGAAATGCATCTAGAAATTCTAAATGCATGAATTTCATGAATATTAAATCCTATCATGGCCATTAGTTATGCCTAAAAATACATAAAATAAATTAAACATTGTAATATGAAATAACATTGCCTTAATGGCTTTAAAACAATTGAAATAAAATACCAAGAAGTTAAGAACTTGCATGCTGCCAATTTTTTAAAAAATTATATTTACTAACATGCTAAATTACCACTTCTTAAATAGTTCTTTATTAACTTATCTCAATACTCCCTCTCCGGTCCGCCTCACTTATTTAACTGAAAAATTAGCAACTAAACTACTGCATGAAATAAATAAATTTAAAGAAAAGAATTTAAATACTCATGAAATAAAATCATTTTAATTAAATACTAGAATTATGCATGGCTTATACGCAGTCCAATTTACGGGTTCTACAATCTCACACCTTGAACGCAGAACGGAGACCGGTGGACAATTAAAGAAAAATGTTTTTATTAAATAATTATTTTTAATATATTTAAGATATGATGTTAATAAGGGTGATTTCGTAAATGAGCCTTGTTAAGGTATTTTTACGCGACGAGTCGTATTTTAAACCGGTATTCAATTTTTACCAAAATGGAGGACTTTTGAGGGATCGGACAATATTTTCAAAAACTTACCTAAACGAAATATTTTGCGATGGCGTTTTTGGGCTTATTGGGCCTACTTTAACTGGCACTGGCTTAAGGTCTCATCATACAACTTTTTTATATCAAACCATACCCCAAAACCCTAATCCCCTCCCCCCATTTCATTCGGCTGCCCCCCATCTCATCCAGCAGCTCCCCACTCGAGCTGCAACAGCTTTGTCATGCCACCTTCAAGGAAAAATCGTTAGAGTTGTGATATCGTTACTCCGGTGTTCGTCCCTCGTGTTGTTTGTGCGAATCTTTGAGCGTTTAGACGCAATGGCACGCCCGATTCCCTTATTCTATCATCGATCACACTATATTATGTATGTTTAATTGTATTTGCAAGATATATTAAGGATATAGTGTTATGCATCAGTTTTGCTTAGCTTTTATGCGAAAACGTTTGACATTCTTGCATATTAATCACGCCTTGATCTTGTTTTGTAAGGGACTGCCATGGCTTGAGAGATAGAAGCGATCTACAGTAGGTATACCATGAATTCAGATGGGAAATGTCGAGCTAGACATGTCCTGTAGGTGGCCGATTGCATCTCGTCGTTCTCGTCCCTTCGGTGTCCATCTCTCGCCTCACTTTCATTGTTTTTCGAGCGTTTAATCACAAAGGCACACCCGATACCTCCATTTTCTCGTCTTTCACATCATAATAAGAGTTTTTGATTGATTGTCCATGTTTTATTGTCGTTCTAATGTTTTATGTGAGTTTTGAATGCATGTTCGTAGAGGAAATCGATTTGTATGAATTGATTCTCACGTTTTTGTCTCTTGGTTGAAGGGGCTGCCTGGATGGGGAGGTAGGGGACTCAAACATGTCTGGATTATGGTGTTTAGATGTTAGGATCCGATCGTGAGTCGATTTGGTGATGGTGCGATCATGTTTCCTCGATTTAGGGATTGGGACGACTAGGTTGTGCGAAGGGTTGAGGGCAACGTGCATGGGGCTAGGGACCACGGCTAGGTCGATCCAGGAGGGGCTTAAGGAGGGATAGGAAGGGTTGGTTCGATCCTGGTCCGGGCTGGTTGAACGTGGAGTAGAGGTTGGTTTCAAATGTTGTTTGGGATTTTTGATCCGCGGGGCTAGCACCGCAGCGCCCGATCTTCGGGGCTGGTAGCGCTGCAGTGATGATGCCGAGCGCGATGAGCGCCTCAGCACCACAGTGCTAGAGCTAGGCGCAAACCCATTGTGGATGGGGTAGTTGTTTTAGCGCTTATGACTCATTTGGGTGTTGATATGTCGATATGACTGAGGTTATTGACAGTTAAATTAGATAATACTTAGTTGTTTAGGAGTCTTCTAACTATGGTTTAAGTTTGATATTAGACGTGTTGGTCATATATTATATTTTATATGTTTGATACAAATTGAAAAATGGACTCATAAGACGATAAAATGTGATTTTTTTATTAATGCGCTTTTTTGTAAAACAATACATGTGTAAAATAGAATATAATTAAAAGATCAAACAACACATTCAAAACTTGTGTAATATAATGAAATAAATTTTACAATTTTGTTTAAATAATCACTTAAATATGAATGTACTGCAGTTTGGCCGCACAAATATGATAAAATTTTCATAGTCTACATGTTCAAATATTTTATCTTAATTGATAACATAGCA